>NC_069501.1:744297673-744475173 GCF_027579735.1 Bombina bombina | reverse complement strand
GGGGCGAATAGCTGTCCCATGTCTCTGGAGATAAAAGCTGTTCTGAAACAGAAAAACGTTATGACTCAAAAGATATTCAATTGCCCTTAATATGAAAATTTTAGTTGGGGATGTAAAATTAGTGTTCTGTTCCAAAAAATGTTCTATTGCTTCCATTCCCTTCTCATGTTGTATAGTAGTATACAGTGAGGAGACATTTGCTGTAATAAATCTATATGTGGATTTCCATTTTAGATTTTGAATTTTATTTAAAAGGGCAGTGGTATCCTGTATGTAACTTGGCAAATCCCTAACTGCGCTCCATAGAGGATGAGGATTCAGACACACCTGTATCAAGGCATTTTAAGGCACTACATAATGCAGATACATCTGCTCTCATCTTACAGGGGAAAGATTTTGTCCCACAATGGAGGAGAGGAGGTGATAGGGAGAAAACCCTTGATAAGAGGGACGTTATGTGGATGTTCAATTTACAGACCACACATCCTGAAGGCCTTAACATAAGAAGGGACTTAGACTTATTTATTAAATAATAAGTATCCTGTTTTTTGTTAAATTATTTCATGTTTAAGCATTTTCTAATTATAGGCATGTCTCTTGTCATGGGCTCATACTTGTAGCAAATATGTTTTATTTTCAACACTAATTTGCGTTGAATAGAGTCAATTTCTTTAATTATTCTTAATTTTAAATATTTTTTTTTATAAATAAATATAAATTATTATGTATCCACTTAATTTGTTGTTTTGGAGACTTAGTTTCTTGTCATAGGCTCTTTTTTTGCATATTACAGTACAAACTGTTTAAATAAGGATGCTACAATTTATTAGTCGAAATCAAATCTAAACAGGAGAAAGGGCCCTGATTATATATATACACAAACTTTTCCAACCAAGAGAAAATAACTATTAATTCTGTCTAAGAGATATTTTTCTAAAGGTATAGTAATATAACATCAAATATGAATTAATATGTTTATTTAAAACATCATTTTATGTATCTGAAATAAAAAAGGTTTCTTGTCATAGGCTCCCTTACTGAATGACAAAATACAAGTTAATAAAATTTGTGATATCACTTTAAGGATTTTAGAAATAAAAGGAGCACAGAACAGGTGCATCAATTAGCAGTGACCAAGTGCGTGAAGCACGAAACGTTTGCTGTTTTTTGCACCTGTTCTTTAACTTGTTTTTGCACTATTGTGCTTACCACTTTTTATTCATTTTTGTATGTTTTTAACTGGATTGGAATAAAGATTGAATTTTTTATACATTTTTGGGCTTGGAGCGCTTATTTTTCCCAACATTGGATGAACTGTCACTTTTTGTGTGTGTGCAGACGCACTGGGAACATTTGTTTGCCGCCCAAGGATAATATCTACATATCTACATTATATCCTACATATACCCTCACTCCATCAGTGCCTATTACAATTTCAGATTTATTACTACATACCCCAGGGGCGCTCCGTTGAGCAGGTTTGTTTGCATCTCAAAGTTATATCTCAGGTGTTAGAAAAAAAAGGCTTGCAAAGGACTTTAACATAGAGATACATACATACACATGTCTAAATATGTATATGTATGTGTACATGTATATATACAGTATATGCAATATTAATTTTTAATAAAGTGTTTAACTGTGTATTTACTGTAAATATGGGAATATGTTTTAAATATGTTTTAAATTGTAATTCCTATATCTATATATCTATAACTATATACATAATTATTTATATCTACAGGCATAGATATATATTTCACCAAACAAACGTCATATATATATAAAAATATGTAGTTAAAAATAACTAGAAAATATTTTGCTATGTGAAGAACATTGGAATGTAAAATATTAATATTTTGTCGGTTTAGCACAGTTGAGTAAACATGATTGGGTTTGCTCGATTTGTTGGGTGTTAGTTTTTTTCCCCCTTTTGTGCTCTATTGAAGTCTATGGGGTAGGTTTATCATAGTGCGAGCGGACATAATACGATGTAGCGTATCATGTCAGCTGCACATCGATAAATGACAGCAGCATACGCTGTCGGCATTTATCATTGTACCAGCAGTTCTTGTGAACTGCTTGTGCAATGCCACCCCCTGCAGATTTGCGGCCAATCAGCCGCTAGCAGGAGGTGTCAATCCCCCCGATTGTATTCGATTGGGTTGACTTCTGTCCATGGCCTCAGAGCAGGCGGACAAGTCATGGAGCAGAGGTCTTTAGACCGCTGCTTCATAACTTCTGTTTCTGGCGAGCCTGAAGGATCGCACAGAAACAGGGGCATCAATCTCCATACAGAGCTTGATAAGTTGGCCCCTATGGTTGCGATATTCCAAATTTTTGTGTGCGTCGAGTCAACACTTGTAATACGTGCCCTACCCAACAAAAAAGCTTACTTCTAGCTGAGTTAACGCATAAGAAGAAGTGATAAATAGTGCTCCACTTGTAATCTAGCCCTAATTTAGCTACTAATTTTTTTGGCTGGGCCTTAACTACATTACAGAAAATAAAAGCACATAAAATGCCCACAACATGTTTGTAGCAACTAACTAGCTTCCTCTCAGTAGTTTGTTACTGGTCCTGAGCCTACATAGGTATGCTTCTTAACAAAGGATACCAAGGGAACAAACTAAAAATGATAACAGAAGTAAACTGAAAAGAATCTTAAAATTGCATATCCTGAATCTGAAAGTTTAACATTGACTGTGATCAAATATCCAATATCCACACACACTTCACACATCTGTACCCTCCATCAGTGCAGATTATAGAAAGCAATTGTATGTGCTACATAAAATAGCTTTTAAATTCTTTTGGCTTTGGTAAATTAGCATTGCAACTCTTATCTTTGTAGTAACAACTTATACTATATTTTGTTTGATATAAAAATGTAATTTTTAATAAAAGAGAACTAAAGCCTAACATCATGGGTTGTTCTAATGCTGATATAACCAGAGCTCAGCAATAGAAGCTAAATTAGCCTTATCAAAAGAGAACCAGAAGGCTCAAATTTTAAAAATACAAATCTTCATGTACTTCACAGTTTATCCATTTACCACTTGTAAGGCTAAACACTGTAGGAATCAAAAAAGAAGTATGTCAAAGATGATTATGTCTTTCTTAACCCCTTAAGGACCAGCGACGTACCCTGTATGTCACTGGCCTTTTTTTGGGACTTGATTGTTTTATAGCGCGGTCTTGCCACCAGCGTTGAGACTGCTCTATTCAACAAAGCCTGCTGGAGGGAGTAGATTAATAGTGTGTTCTTGCTAGACTTGTGCTATTATGTCCTGAAAAAACCCTTAACGACCAGTGACATACAGAGTACATTGTGGTCATTAAGGGGTTAAAACTGTAGATCTATTTTTTTATCTGAACACTGGAACATGTTTCAAGTAATATGTTTCACGTATTATATTTGTATAATCAGAACATATACTTTGAAATACTTGAGGTCAATCTCGGGAAAAAATGATCTCCTGGTTTATTCTTCACAAGTTTCTTATTCCCTGTGATGAACATTTGCCCAGAAGGGAAGTTTACTGTTGATTAACATCTCCTTAACCAGAATATCATCCAATAGGAGCAGTGGGTTAACAGTTCACAATTTGCAGTAGTGCAGTGTCCAACACAGAGGAGCTCTATTGAACTATAAATGATTACTCTGTTGCTACACCTTACAATTGTACTACCCTTTAGGTTGCACTCAAAAATCGCAAGAAGTTACAACTCAGCCTTTTGTTATTCCTATGTCAATAAAATGCCTTTGCTATCTTAGATTGAAATAGTTTTTTTTATTATTGTTGTACAGTATTAACAATACATAGGTCATTTCGGTGGAAAAGACAGTAGACAAATTTCAAACAAATACAAGCCATTTAACAGTCTCTAATGGTCCACCGCTTCCTCCTTTTTAATAACTTCTGTTAGTCGCTCTTTACCATGTGTCATCAATCAAAGCTCCTATTGAAGCCAACAATTATTTATTAAATTTTCCGTATCTAAACATATGTAACAATCAACATATTTAACTAATGTAACCCCTATGCCAGTCAACTGCACAAATCACATTAATAAATTAACAATAAACATTTCTTAACAGATCATCGTACCTTATGAACCTTCAGAGCACACCTTCCAATCCCTCCCATCTTCTCCTATACTCACATCTTTGTCTCCCTCTGTCTCTTCTGTTATCTTATCCTTATACTTCTCATTTAGAATCCAATAGAACCAAACTTGGTTGAAGATTTCAACTGTATCCTGTATGTAAGCAGCTGTCTGACACATGTCAAACATGTTCCTAATCCTTCCAAGTATTTCCCCCCTCTCTGGCACTCCTAGTTTCCAGTGTTTTGCTATAGATGTGCGGGTCACTGTACATAATATTCTAATTAACTTATTTATTGGTGTGTTAAACCTCAAGTCATCAACATTCAATAATGCCTGCATAGGTGTCAATATAACTTGATCCTCTAGTATGGTGGTTAACATCCTAGACAGGTCGAGCCAAACCCTCTGAACATTTGGGCATTCCCACCACATATGAAAATATGTACCTAATTGTGTGCAACCTCTATAACACTGTGTGGTGCCTCCCTTGACCATATGCGCTGTTTTTAGAGGGGTCAAATACCAGTGAAAAGTTGTCTTTATATTGTTTTCCCTCAGATCCGCTCCCAATAAGCCTCTAGCTGAGTTTAAAAAAATCTGGTTCCATGTTGTTAAATCAAATGTTCTCTCTAAGTCTGCTTCCCATCGAAGAATGATAGGAGATTTTGTTGTTGTGTGTGATTCTTGGATGTATAAATATAAATGTGATACCGCACTTTTCTGTCTAAGCTCTGCGCTGCACAATCTCTCAAAGATGGTTGTGCCTTTGGTCTCTATTCCAAACCTGAGATATGATGTGACAGCCGAAGCTATCTGTAAATATAAAAACCAGGGAAGGTGTATCATTCCAAGTTTATCCTGGAGCTGTTGATACGTTTTAATTTTCTTGTTGACCAAGAAGTCTGCTATTCTATATAAATCTTTGTGTGCCCATTTATCTATGAGGCGACTAGATTCTTTGGAAACTATATATTTTATGGGTCTTATTAAAGAATTAGCCGGTAAAAATGCATATTTTTGTTGTATATTTCTAACTGTTTGATCGTCGTCTTGGTAATTAGATTCTCAAAGATCTTAGGTCTCTCATCAGTATTTTTACCCCATAGTATATCTCCTGGGTCATTGTAGCCCCCTACAAGTGCTTCTAATTTAGGCCATAGTATGTCCTCCTGTTTTCTCCCTAAGAGAGAGTTTTGGGCCAGCCTAGCTGCTGAATAATAGTCCTTCAGATTTGGGAGTCCCACTCCCCCCAACTGTCTATGTCTAGTGAGTGTGTCGTGAGGTATCCTTGCGTGTCGAGACCCTCTAAGATATTTATTAAGGTCTGTTTGGAGAGCTTTCAGGTCAGATTTATCTATGTTTATGGGTAGGGTACGAAATAAATACAGGAGTCTCGGGAGTACCGTCATCTTAATTGACGAGAGCCTCCCATACCAGGAGAAGTTATAACTCTTCCATTTCTGCAAATCAGCTCTAATCGACTTAAACATGGGTATATAGTTAGCTTTATATAGGTGAGAAGAGTGTGTCGTTAGCCTTATCCCCAAATATTTCAGATCATTTTTCACCCAGTCAAAATCAAAATTTGTTTCAATCAATTTGATAGTTTGCTTTGGTAAGTTTAATGGGAGTGCCTCGCATTTGTCTAGATTCAATTTGTATCCTGAAACGTCCGAAAATTGTTGTATGATGTCATATATGTTTGGGAGAGAAATGAGTGGTTTTGTTACTGTCAGCAGCACATTGTCCGCAAACAGTGCAATCTTGTGTTGGGATTGTTGTATTTGCATGCCAGTGATGATTGGGGAGTTTCTTATGTTTGCAGCTAATGGCTCAATGCAAAGCGCAAAAAGGAGGGGTGAGAGTGGGCAACCCTGTCTTGTGCCATTGAGAATTTTAAAAGTAGCAGATGGATGTCCTATTGCCCTGATATATGCTGATGGTGCTGAATATAAGCTTTTCATTGCTCTCATGAATGACCCCGTAAATCCCATCTTTATCAGCACCGTGTTCATGTATACCCAGTCCACTCTATCGAACGCCTTCTCCGCATCCAATGACAGGATCAGAGAAGGCGTCCGCTCGCGCTGTAAATAGTCTATAACCGTAATCATTCGTCTGATGTTGTCTGGAGCCTCCCTGTTTTTTACAAAGCCAACCTGATCTGGGTGTATGATAGAGGGTAAGATGTGTTTCAGGTGATTGGCAAGAATTTTGGTCAAGATTTTCATATCCTGGTTTATTAAAGATATGGGTCTATAATTTGAGCACAGCGAAGCATTTCTACCTTTTTTGGGAATTACAATTATCTTGGCTTGTAGGAGGTCAGCGGGTATAGGCTGGCCCTCCAATACATGGTTGGCAAATTTAACTATGTGGGGAGTCAATAACTGTTTAAAAAGCCTATAGTATTCCCCCGGGAATCCATCCGGTCCCGGGGCTTTGCCTGGTTTGAGCTCTTTTATGGCCAACACCACTTCAGCATGTGTAACAGCTGAGTTTAATTGGTCTTGATCTTCCTCAGTCAATTGTGGTAGCTTTGCAGAGTTCAAAAAACTCTCAAGAATAGTCTGTGTTTGGGTGCTGTCTTGGACTTTTCCCCATCATATAGCTTTTTATAGTAATCTGCAAAAGTGTTCACAATTTCTTGTGGGTGAGATGTGGTATTGCCTGATGTGCTCTGTATATGTGGAATGGACATTGACTGATACTCCTCTCTAATTTTTTTAGCTAAGTACCTATCAGGCTTATTTGCATAAATAAAATAATTAGCTTTAAGTCTCTGGGCTGCCCTAATTGAATTGTCGTTTAATAATGTTAGTAGATCTGCCTTCTTTTGGTTTAGGGAGTTCAATATAATTTGGGAGCCAGTCTGTTTATGTTCCTTTTCTAAAAGGTTAATTTCTTGTTGAAGCTGCAGATAGCGAGTGTTAGCCTGTTTTTTATAATTTGTTTTTTCTTTTATTAATAGTCCTCTGAAAACTGATTTGTGGGCTGCCCACACCGAGATAGGGTTTGCTGTGGAGTCTGTATTGATTCTCCAGTAGTCACTCATGTCTTTTAGTAATCTGTCTTTTGTGTTAGGGTGTTTCAGGCAGGTCGGGTCAAAAGTCCATGTTTTGGTTCTGTTTGGATCCATAAGGGATCCCAGGAGTAGCTGTGTAATAGAATGGTCCGACCAAACACAGGTATGTATGTGTGCCGCGCGTAATGTAGGTTGCAATATTTGACTTGTGAAAACATAATCAATTTTTGTGTAGCATTTATGCGCTGAGGAGTAGTAGGTTGTATCAGTAGTATCTCTGTATAATGTGACCCATGTATCTTGTAACCCATGTGGCCGGAGTAGCTCACCGACTTTTTTAGCTATGCTTTGTAGTCTCATTTTCTTTTTTGAAATGTTCCCTGTCGTCGCCCTCCCCAGTGCTACAAGGTCTATATTGAAATCCCCCGCCAATATGATTCTCGATCTGGACCAGTTGATGAGCAAATTAGTTATACATCTAAAGAATGGTTCTTGTTGCTCATTGGGTGCATAGATATTGCATAGGAGTACTTCAGTCCCCTGTATATTACCCCTCACCATTATATAGCGGCCCTCACTATCTTTCACTGTGTCCTTGTGTTCAAAACCCAAGGACGAGCGAATCAGTATAGAGACTCCCCTAGTTTTAGTGTTAGCGGTAGAATGAAAGTGCTGTGAATATTCTTTGGACCAATATTTGGGTATTTGTGTTTTCAGAAAGTGAGTCTTCTGTAAAAATAAAATATTTGCTCTAAGCTTTCTATATTGTATTAGTGCAGTCCTCCGTTTTATGTCTGAATTAAGGCCTCTCACATTATGTGAAATCAAGTTAACTCCAGGAAAGTGTAGTATTTCAGCCATAGCAATGTTTTAGTAAAGTAGTGCATACATTAGTATATAACCATCTCTTTTCATTATTTAAATAACCTGGAGTGTCAGATTCTGTGCTATTCTGTAGGTCTAATCTTACAGTCCCTGTATTTTTAACCTCGGTGTAGCTCCACAAAAAGATGTTAACTAAGATGCAGTTGACTCGGCACAAAACAAACCAATTAAATAACATAACAAAACCTACATATTCCTGTAAAAAAAACAGTAAAAACAACACAAAATATCCCTAATTTGCATTGGTATAACATATAATCAGTGATACCTTGTAGCTCATTGTAAGGTTCTGTTCTTACACTCCCCTTCTCTCTCCCTGTCACACCCACTACCAACTGATTCGCTGTCTTCCCTTTAAGTCAGGTGCTCACCTTGCACTCAGTGCTTAGTATTGTAGTTTCCACTACCTGACTGGATTACAAACCAATTGTCTCTATAAGCTGAAATTTGCCATTGAGGATTCTTTATTAACATTTTAAAACAACTACCTCTCTTACTGCCTAAAAGGACTTCCAACTTTAGGTGTTCATCTACTAGGAACGGTATTTGTAAAATTCAGAGATTACCAACAAACCGTTTCTCTCATTCACCTGCAGTCCTAAATTTCCAGCAGCAGATTTCACACAGGCTAATATCGCTGCAACCGCCTCCACGCTAGACTGACGTCACAGCCCAAACAGCTCCGGCGTTTGTAGTCAGCGTGTATCCGCACTGACTTCTCTGCAACTCCGCAGCATTTCTACAGCCTCAAAGGAAGAGAAGGTAGTAAAACTTTCTTACCGTATTTTTGCACCACTATTGACTGTTTCTCCTACTTTGTGTTCAGCCTTCAGTTAAAGGAAATTATTACAAAATAGCGCTTCTGTCATTTAACAACTCGCTTGACTTTAACTAATACCAGCATATATTAACCACGCTGCCAACTGTGTTACAACTACTTTTGATACATCTGCTGTTTGTGCATTCGCAACAAATATTACTCACTTCTGCTTGTGCTAATGGACTAAGCTATTTTCTGATTATATCTCTTTATGGTATTTATCAGTTATTTCATATATTCAATATAACACCGTTTCTATACCTGTATGAATTATTTCCTGAGCAACACCACAAGACTTTAAGAACTCTTTCCTTCAATAAAGAGTTTAGACAGTCTTGTGTTACAAACACTAAATTTGGCTTCAACACTGCAGTTGTGTTCCACAAATTTGATTTAATCCTTATATAATACTAAGCCTGAGAAAACTATGGAACCAGCAGATTTACGCCAGATTGTATATAATCTTACCCAAAAGGTTGATCAGCTCTCACAAGGCCTACATGAATTACAGGTTGAAAATACTGCTCTAAGGAATGTTATAAAAGACTCTATTGCTTTAAAGGGGAATCAGCATGACAACTCTATTGAACCTCAAGTTTCACTTCCTGACCTTTTCTCTGGGAATAGAAAAGCCTATAGGCAATTTAAAAATGCTTGTCAACTTCTTTTTTCTATGAGACCTAGAACATACCCCACTGACAGAGTTAAAGTTTTGACAACCATTTCTTTTCTCAGAGGTGATCCAAGAAACTGGGCGGATAAATTCATTGAAACCCAGGACCCAATTTTAGCCTCTCTTGACGATTTCTTCACTTCAATGGATGAAATGTATCTAGACACAGATATACAGCTTACTGCTGAGATGAGTTTAAGGAGTCTTAAGCAAGGGAAGAGACCTGTGGAGGAGTATATCACCGACTTCAAACAGTACTCCACAGACGCTCATTGGACCCCTGTTGCACTCCGAAACCAATTCCGTTTAGGATTATCAGAAACATTAAAAGATGAATTTGCCCGAATTGAGTTACCTCAGACCCTTGATACTTTCATGAAGATGGCTATTCAAATTGATCGCCGCTTACGCGAAAGAAAGGCTGAAAAATATTCCACTGACTTGAAACCTAAAACTTCTTTTCATGTCGCTACAACCACCTCTTCTTCAACATCTAAATCTCAAGCAGAACCTATGGAAATTGGGTTTTTTAGAGGTCCTTTGTCTTTTGAAGAAAAACAACGTAGACGTGTTAAAAACTTGTGCATGTACTGCGCTAGTTCCTCCCATACTGTCCAGGACTGTTCAATACTATTAAAAAATAAGAAAAGTAAGTCCAACAACTTATTTACTTCTCTTCATTCTCCATCGCAATCCACTTATTGTACTTTGTCTGTCTCCTTACAGCTACAACAAAGTCATCTGAAGATTGATGATGCTATTATCGATTCGGGGGCATCTGGGAATTATATTGACCAAGATTTCTGCTCTATGAAGAATATACCACTCATCAAGAAAAAGACTCCTATACCTATTAGAGTCATAGATGGGTCACTTATGTTTTCAGGTCCAATTACACATGAGACCATCCCTATTATAACTGTTATTTATGGACATACTGAAATGTTATCATTTGACGTTCTTCCCTCGCCCCATTTCCCTTTGGTTTTGGGTTTGAAGTGGTTACAACTTCATAACCCTGATATTATTTGGTCTCCTTTTCAAATAAAGTTTTCTTCAGATTATTGCAGAAATACATGTTTTCCTTGTCCTTTATTGATAAATTCAACTATTCACTCTGACAGTTTACCTCCTCAATATTTAGAGTTTCAAGATGTCTTCAGTAAGACCGAAGCAGAGAATTTACCACCACACAGGGTTTATGATTGCCCTATCGATCTTCAACCTGGAGCTAGGATACCCTTTGGTCATCTTTACCCATTAAGCAATCCTGAACTTGAACATCTCAAATTGTATCTTGAAGAGAACTTGAAAAAAGGCTTTATTAGGCCCTCCACTTCTCCAGCTGGAGCTGGTTTCTTCTTTGTGCGTAACAAAGATGCTAGTCTGAGGCCAATTATTGACTATCGTGAACTGAATAAGTGCACTATCAAAAACCGATACCCCCTGCCTTTGATTCCCGAAATGATTGAGAGGCTATCTGATGCTACTATATTCACCAAGCTTGACTTAAGAGGGGCGTATAATCTCATCCGAATAAAGGAGGGTCACGAATGGTTGACAGCATTTAGGACCAGGTACGGCTTATTTGAATATCTTGTAATGCCTTTCGGCCTTTGCAACGCCCCTGCCACCTTCCAACATTTTATAAATGATGTGTTTCGTGATCTCCTTGACGTATGTCTAGTTATTTATTTGGATGATATCCTCATATACTCAAGAACTATGGATGAACATGTCAAACACGTCCGACAGGTGCTTGCTCGTCTAAGAGCACATAAACTTTACGCTAAATTGGAAAAATGTAAATTCCACACAACAGAAGTTTCATTCTTGGGTTATGATATTTCACCATCCGGAATCCAAATGCAAAAGCAGAAAGTTGACACTGTTTTGAATTGGCCTGAACCTAAGTCCAGAAAAGAACTACAACGTTTCCTTGGTTTCGCCAATTACTACAGGAAATTTATTAAGGGTTTTTCTAAAATAGTAAAGCCTCTTACAATATTAACCGGTTCTTCCAGTTCTTTCTTATGGGGTTCTGATGCTAAACATGCATTCCAACACTTAAAGTCTAGGTTCACTTCTGCACCTATCCTCCAATTTCCTAATCCTTCTTATCAGTATACCCTAGAAGTAGACTCCTCGGATTATGCAATCGGAGCTGTACTTTCACAACAAAAATCTTTATCCGAACCACTTCATCCTATTTCTTACTTCTCCAAACTTATGTCACCTGCCGAACGTAATTACGCCATTGGAGATAAGGAATTA
The DNA here is from genome assembly GCF_027579735.1 of Bombina bombina. NCBI lineage: Eukaryota > Metazoa > Chordata > Amphibia > Anura > Bombinatoridae > Bombina > Bombina bombina. The sequence goes on along the minus strand of NC_069501.1, from coordinate 744,463,383 downwards.
CTGGCAATCCGACGATCTCTTGAACATTGGAGACACCTTCTAGAGGGCACAGTCTTACCAATTGTTATCTTCACAGATCATAAGAATCTACAATATTTACAATCTAACAAAACCCTTTCTGCTAGACAGGTTCGCTGGAGTTTATATTTTGATCGTTTTAACTTCACCATTATTTACAGACCAGCAAATAAAAATGCTAAAGCAGACGCCCTATCACGTCTTCCTATTCGTCCAACTGAGTCTCCCATCAGGAAAGATATTGTTTCTCCCCAATGTTTTATTGGTTTCACTTCTACTATATTATCTGAATTAAAAAACTTCTGTAAAAAAAAACCTATACCTCCTGAACCAAATCTTCTCAAGATTCATGGCCTGTATTTCCAAGGTGAGAAATTGTATGTACCTGATGGCTTAAGAACACAGATTATACAGAGCTGCCATGATACTCCTTTAGCTGGTCATCCTGGGCTTTTAAGGACTCTTGATCTGGTTAGTCGTACTTATTGGTGGCCTCAAATGAAATCAACTATAGCTGAATATATTACCACTTGCAGGGATTGTGTCACTTCTAAACCTGATCGGAGACCTCCTTTTGGATTACTTATGCCTCTACCAGTTTCCAACAAACCATGGCATCATATCTCAATGGATTTCATTGTTGAATTACCACCCTCAAAAAAACAAACCACTATACTTGTTGTCATTGATTTATTCACAAAGATGGCTCATTTCATACCGTTTCATAAGCTTCCTACTTCTTCAGAGACTGCTTTTTTGTTCATTGATCATATTGTAAAGTTACATGGCATTCCCTCTATATTAACAACTGACCGAGGGACACAATTCACCTCCAAATTCTGGCTTAAATTATGTGAGATCACTAAGATGGAACATCGTTTTACCACAGCCTACCATCCCCAGACTAATGGGCAATCTGAGAGGTTGAATCAATGGCTCGAACATTATCTTCGGTGTTACTGTTCTTATCATCAGGCTGATTGGATTAATTACCTCTCAATGGCAGAATTTGCTTACAATAACTCAATCAACAAAAGGGCTATCTCTGCTATGAGAGCAGGATAGTCCAAAAAGAATGCTTGTTTGCACTTGAATTAAATTATTTAGTTTAGTTCGGTCGGTTACTGGAACTTGAGACAAAAAAATATGCCCAATTTTAAAATATAACCTTTATTAGTTGATTTCATAAAAAAGACAGCATGAAGTATGTGTGTATGCTGCCCTTCGAAATGTTAAAAACACTCTCTCTGTTGCAATTATTTAATGCTTAGCCATCACAGTATCTAATATATAGGATACTTAGTAATTCAATTATAAGACCTTGGTAGTGTTACGGGTGTAAATAACGGTTAATCTTCCCTGTGGCTATATAGCCTTATATATGGCCAATCTATTAGATTACCACAAAAGGATATTGGTATTTTATATACCCAATACAATTGAATACTGAGGTCTTAGTAGGTAAATTTGCTCTCAAGTTATGACAAATTGAAATATGTGTATCACAACTCAGGAATTTGGATTATTTATTGCTTAAATCAAGGTTCTAGTAAGATGTGTCTAAACAAGAAAACTGAACCCACTACTCATGAGTTTAAGCTTCACATAACTGAATATTGATCTATGTATATATCACTTATTCATATGAGTTATCACTTAGTGGGTTACTGCAGTATACAACTAAAACTATGTTACTTAGTTGTCTTGTAATTCGGTCAAGTTTGTATTAGTTTCTATGTAATAATCCGTCTACAATTATGAGGGGGGTCACCAAGCATGTACTAGTTTTAATTGGCTATAGTCTGCATTTACTGATACTGTACGCTAACGTATTTAGTAATAGTCATTCAACATTATAATAAAATATGTAAAGTTCAACAAGCTCACAAAATCTGTGCCAAATATATACTTGTATTATTCTTAATTAATCAAGCTATTATTCCAGTGTGAAATATTGTATCTTGTCACACTGCCTGTGTTTAAGTTTTGCTGCAGCGTTACAGACTGTCAGCTTCTAGTAGCAAACCCAAAATATCTAGTATAATGCCATATACTAAGTACAAAGTATCAGATTTCAAGTATATTGCTATTCTCTCCCCCTCTGTAATATATATTTCGTGTTGCTGCCCAATTATTAGCTAGAAACTTAATAAATCTTATTTAAGCTGTTATACCAAAGTTAGCATTAAGCTCCAAAGACCTGAAAGTTACCCAATTATTTACGCTAAAGAGAGCACCAGGATGTACCTGCTTGTGACTATAAACAGCCACAAATTACTAAGTATGGTTTTTTAAGTAATAATTTTTAAGCTAAAGTAACATATATAGTTTTCCAACAGAGAGGCAATTAAAAAACGAGGACCCCTGACGCAGCGTTTCACTTAACGCATCCTCAGAGGGGTAACCCGGGCCGGCATACTTCCGGAAATATATAGGCTTCGTATGTCCCACCTTTCACCTCTGATAGGTTGGGGATTGCTATTTTCATTGGTAGAGCCTACGTCAATCACTGGATAGTTGACGTCATTTTCGTTACTACGGAGACAACGTGTAAACAACACGGTTGTTATGTTACATATGAATAACTACGGAATGTAAAGTAAAGCATGATAAAATTACTGAATAGTTTTTCACTTGCTTATATTTTAAGAATTTGTTACCTTGTATATTCATTTTTACAGGCGCACATAGTTGTAAATGCGAGGAGGAAATAAAAAATTATTTCCGTAAGGTTATAGGAATAATGTACAAATAAATTCCATATGTTTAAAATTTGACAATATACACAATATATGAAGTGGAATCATAAGTGTATTATGATGTGACATGGAAATAAGGTGAATGCTAACAAAGTGTTGAACCCGCTATTGTTGGATGAAAAGGAAAAAATATTTTAAATGAATATTCGCTCATGTGAAATAAATTGTAGTGGCAGGTTATGTGATTCAAGAGCCATCAAGACATTGGCTGAAAACAGTGTATGGTAAATAAATTGTGATGCTTAATAATGTGAAGAGGTGCTATAATATACGCATATGTTGAACATTATACTTTATAAACTAAAAAGGGATTGAGATGCTTAAAGTGAAGCTAAATAGAAACTTGTACTGCATAAAAAAAGGGGGAACAATTGCAAAAAGGGGGTGAGTGAAACTAGGAGAGTGATGAAGTGATATTATCTAGTCATTGTGAGCATTGTACTTATTACTTACAAGAAATTATAATGCTTAAAGTGGAACTATATTGACTCTACTTAAAAGAGGGAATGGGTGCAAGAGGGGTATGTGAAAGAAAATAAAAAAATGGTGAGGTTATAATTAGTTATATGATATTTGAATATGTGTTAAGTATATTATACCATAAATGTTTGACTATATGGTATGTAAATCTGTATTAAGTAATTTATTCCAAATATACATGATAGTTATTGTTATCATTAAGTCCATGGGGTTTGACACTATTCAGTAGGTGTATCCATTTACACTCCATTTTGAGTAGTGTTTGTTCTAAGTTGCCTCCTCTAATGCCTAAAGTTGCCTTTTGCAGTACTGAAAATTTCAGCAATGAATCATTGCTGTTGTGTTTATGATAGAAGTGCCTAGCAACACTAGTTATCTGTTTATCTTTCTCAATGTCTTTACGGGCGTTTCTAATATTTCTGCTATGTTCCATGATTCGTGTCCTTATTTGTCGTGTCGTCATTCCGACATAGAACAGCTTACATGGACACTGGAGGACATAGACAACACCTGTTGTAGTACAGGAGAAATGATCAGATAATATATGTTTGTTTGCATATTTATCATCAATGTCCTTAATTTTCCACACCTTGGGACATGTATTACACGTTCCACATGGGAACATCCCTTTCGATTGGCAGGCTCTTTTAGGCTTATGGATGTAGTGACTAGTGACCAGTGTGTCTTTAAGATTTTTTGGTCTTTTATATCCAATTGAGACTCTATCCCCGATCTGGGTTGCAAGTAGGGGATCATTTTTTAAGATATGCCAGTGGTCATTTATTATAGTTGTTATCTGTTTTATTTGAGGGTTGTATGTTGTAATTAGTCTTGGTTTATTGTCCTGCTTTTTCTGACGTGGTTGAAGGAGTTTTTGTCTATCTTGCTGTAAGGCCTGTATTCTGGCTTTTTTAATTGACCTTTTACTATAGCCTCTGTCTTGAAGCCTGTTGGAGAGTTTGGATGCTTCCTGTTTGAATACATTTAAATCAGAGCAATTCCTTCTCAACCTAGTAAATTCTCCTTTTGGGATGGCCTTAAGAGTACAGGGGGCATGGGCACTAGTATGATACAGCAGAGTGTTAGTGGCTGTTTTTTTTCGATATATAGTAGTGCTTACTCTTCCTTCTGGATCAACTTGTATTTGTAAGTCTAAGAAGTTGACCTGTTCTTGACTGTATTCATATGTGAGTTTAATGTTAAGTTTGTTATTATTTAAAACATTCATAAATTCACATAGTATTGATTCAGGGCCATCCCAAATAAACAGTATATCATCTATATACCGAATCCAACAAGGGATAAACTGTGTATATCTATCGTTGTCACTAGTGAAGACTGTTAGGTTCTCCCACCATCCTAGGAATAGGTTTGCGTACGTAGGTGCACAGGCTGTACCCATTGCGGTACCCTGTGTTTGTAAGAAAAAGCGATCTTTAAATGTAAAGTAATTGTGGTGTAGTACAAAATGTAATAATTCTTTAATAAACTGATTGTGTTCTTGATTGTCATTCACATTTGTGCTTAAGTAATAGGAAATTGCTTGTTCACCCAGATGATGTTTGATATTGGTGTACAATGATTCCACATCGGCTGTTATGATAAAGGAGTTAGGAGATAGTATCATGTTGTTTAATTTTTGCAATACCTCCATAGTGTCCTTAACATATGAAGGTAGTGTGTATAAATACTCTCTCAGTCGTTGGTCGATGTATTGACTCGGTTTTTCAGTGAGACTGCCGTTGCCTGACACTATGGGTCGGCCTGGTGGTTTGTGGATATTTTTATGTATCTTGGGGATCATGTAGAATGTGGCCGTAGTTGGATATTGTTGAGATAGAAATTGTTTCTCAGTATTGTTAATGATTTTATCCTTATAAGCCTTATCTATGATCTTATTGTATTTTTCACTGTACATATCAGTAGGATTGCCAAAAAGTTTTTTATAGCAGAGTTTATTATCCAGTTGTTTAGTGGCTTCTTCAAGATACATGTTCTTCTCCCATAGAACTATATTACCACCTTTATCAGATTGCTTTATGATGGTATCATGCCATGTGTGGATTTCTTTTAATGCTTTTTGTTCTTGTTTTGTAAGATTAGGGTTTATCTTGAGATCAGGCAATTTTTCTATTTTATCACAAACCATTTCATTGAACACTTGGATCTGTGGAGATAGATTGCCAGGAGGAATATACTTTGATTTATTTTTTATTTGTTTTCTCCAATCAGTTTCTGGGGTAGTGATTTCTGAATTGTCATTTAACAAGTCTTGTAAGTCTTGCAACGCTAATTGATCTGTCATAGTCCAATCATCTCCAAGTTCTTTTTTGGCATATAGTTTTTTCAACAGTAGCTTCCTAGTATATAGATTAATATCTTTAACAACTTCAAATTTGTTTAATTTATTTGTTGGACAAAAACTAAGACCTTTAGACAGGACAGAGATGTGGGTTTGATCTAGAACGTGGTCAGTTAAGTTTATTATTTTTAAGTGCCCATCCTGATCTTTGAGAATGGGCTTGGTTGTCTCCTTCTTGTCTCTCTTTGAGGGGTGGTTGATGGTTTGCGCTTGTTGGGTCTTGAATCTGGTACCCTGTTGCTGCCTGGTATTGTGCGCTGCCTGTCCGTTGTAATTCCTAAAAAAGAGGAGGGGCTAGTAGATGTTGAAGGAGCTGATGGGTCATTAGGGGTTAAGGCCTGTGTTTGTAACCTGGTGTATACCCTTGGCTGAATGTTCATTTCACTATTAATGCTTTCTATAGATGTGTCAGAGTCAGATATATCAGTTTCACTGTCGTTTTGTAATGTTGTATTTTGATACTGATTGTTATTTCTTGAGCGAGTGTTGTATCTTTTCTGCCATTTGTACACTCTTTTATTTAGATAATCTGTTTGATCTCTTTGATATTTCTGTTTTTTTGTTTGGATGAGTTCATTTTCCAATTTGTCCAGTTCAGATTGGTATTGAGTGTAGAGATTTGTGAATTTTTCTAAATTTTCAAAGTTTTTTAGATTATCATTGTAAGTTTTTATTTCTGCTTCTAAGGAAGCAACTTCATCTTCGTCTGCTTCTATTAGTATTTGTATTAGTGTGAATGAACAGGTTGTCAGTGCCTTTTCCCATCTTTCTATGTGTTCTGGTTTTTTTAAATCAAACCCAGGAAACATCTTTATACGTAATCCTCTAGGGATCATTTTATCTTGTAGGTATTTTTGAAAAAAATGTAAGTTCCACCATCTCTTTGTATGTTTGTATAGTGTTTTGTGTGACTGGCATAAAATGTCATTGATCTGATCCTCCCCTACATTTTGAGGTGGTTCATTTGATGTGTTGAAAATAGAATTAAGATCTTGCAATCTTTTTTGTTGTCTTAGAAGTAAGTCATTCTGTAAACTCATAGTGATAGTTCTCAGTAATAGGTTCTTAAGAAAACCTAGTATAAACACTAGGTATACGTACTAACGTGATAAGGAAAAGTTTGAACCTTTATTTGTGAGGTTTCAAAGAGTATTCTGCCTAAGTGTTTTGTTTCTTAACTTTTAATTTTTGCTTTCAGTAATGCAGTTTTAGATTAATATCTGAACACTTAGGAAGCAGTGCATAAGCATAGGGAAAACTTTATTTACAACAAAAGGGCTATCTCTGCTATGAGAGCAGGATAGTCCAAAAAGAATGCTTGTTTGCACTGGATAGTTGACGTCAACTATCCAGTGATTGACGTAGGCTCTACCAATGAAAATAGCAATCCCCAACCTATCAGAGGTGAAAGGTGGGACATACGAAGCCTATATATTTCCGGAAGTATGCCGGCCCGGGTTACCCCTCTGAGGATGCGTTAAGTGAAACGCTGCGTCAGGGGTCCTCGTTTTTTAATTGCCTCTCTGTTGGAAAACTATATATGTTACTTTAGCTTAAAAATTATTACTTAAAAAACCATACTTAGTAATTTGTGGCTGTTTATAGTCACAAGCAGGTACATCCTGGTGCTCTCTTTAGCGTAAATAATTGGGTAACTTTCAGGTCTTTGGAGCTTAATGCTAACTTTGGTATAACAGCTTAAATAAGATTTATTAAGTTTCTAGCTAATAATTGGGCAGCAACACGAAATATATATTACAGAGGGGGAGAGAATAGCAATATACTTGAAATCTGATACTTTGTACTTAGTATATGGCATTATACTAGATATTTTGGGTTTGCTACTAGAAGCTGACAGTCTGTAACGCTGCAGCAAAACTTAAACACAGGCAGTGTGACAAGATACAATATTTCACACTGGAATAATAGCTTGATTAATTAAGAATAATACAAGTATATATTTGGCACAGATTTTGTGAGCTTGTTGAACTTTACATATTTTATTATAATGTTGAATGACTATTACTAAATACGTTAGCGTACAGTATCAGTAAATGCAGACTATAGCCAATTAAAACTAGTACATGCTTGGTGACCCCCCTCATAATTGTAGACGGATTATTACATAGAAACTAATACAAACTTGACCGAATTACAAGACAACTAAGTAACATAGTTTTAGTTGTATACTGCAGTAACCCACTAAGTGATAACTCATATGAATAAGTGATATATACATAGATCAATATTCAGTTATGTGAAGCTTAAACTCATGAGTAGTGGGTTCAGTTTTCTTGTTTAGACACATCTTACTAGAACCTTGATTTAAGCAATAAATAATCCAAATTCCTGAGTTGTGATACACATATTTCAATTTGTCATAACTTGAGAGCAAATTTACCTACTAAGACCTCAGTATTCAATTGTATTGGGTATATAAAATACCAATATCCTTTTGTGGTAATCTAATAGATTGGCCATATATAAGGCTATATAGCCACAGGGAAGATTAACCGTTATTTACACCCGTAACACTACCAAGGTCTTATAATTGAATTACTAAGTATCCTATATATTAGATACTGTGATGGCTAAGCATTAAATAATTGCAACAGAGAGAGTGTTTTTAACATTTCGAAGGGCAGCATACACACATACTTCATGCTGTCTTTTTTATGAAATCAACTAATAAAGGTTATATTTTAAAATTGGGCATATTTTTTTGTCTCAAGTTCCAGTAACCGACCGAACTAAACTAAATAATTTAATTCAAGTGCAAACAAGCATTCTTTTTGGACTATCCTGCTCTCATAGCAGAGATAGCCCTTTTGTTGTAAATAAAGTTTTCCCTATGCTTATGCACTGCTTCCTAAGTGTTCAGATATTAATCTAAAACTGCATTACTGAAAGCAAAAATTAAAAGTTAAGAAACAAAACACTTAGGCAGAATACTCTTTGAAACCTCACAAATAAAGGTTCAAACTTTTCCTTATCACGTTAATAACTCAATCAACTCTTCTATCAAGATGACCCCCTTCTTTGCTAACTATGCATATCATCCTAAATTTTCTTTCTTACCTTCTACTTCATCAGATTCTCCCCTACTTGATGATTTGCACAATTCATTACAGGAGAACTTCAAAATCATTCATGAAAACATCCTTGAAGCTCAAAAGTCTCAAAAACACTTTTATGACCTCAGAAGACGTAAAGCTCCTGACTACAAAATTGGAGATTTGGTTTGGCTTTCTACAAAGAATTTGAAATTACAAATCCCTTCTAAGAAAATGGCCAGTCTGTTTATTGGACCTTTTCCTATACAGAAAGTCATTAATGCCAATGCTGTCAGACTAGAGCTTCCCAGCTCTCTAAGGATACATCCCACTTTTCACGTTTCCTTGTTGAAACCTTACGTCCGCACTAGGAATGACCAAGTCCTTCTACCTCCTTCAAATATAGCTTCAGATGGTAAAGAATACGAGGTTGAAACCATATTGGACTCTAGAATTTCCAAAGGTGTACTTCAGTATTTGGTGAGATGGAAAGATTATTCTGCAGAGGAAGATTCTTGGGAACCTCTTTCTAATATTAATTCTCCACGACTTCTGTCGTTGTTCCATCGTCGCCATCCTGACCGACCTCGACCTTTCGCTGTGGAACAGCTTCCTTGACGAGGGGGTTCTGTAAGGTTCTGTTCTTACACTCCCCTTCTCTCTCCCTGTCACACCCACTACCAACTGATTCGCTGTCTTCCCTTTAAGTCAGGTGCTCACCTTGCACTCAGTGCTTAGTATTGTAGTTTCCACTACCTGACTGGATTACAAACCAATTGTCTCTATAAGCTGAAATTTGCCATTGAGGATTCTTTATTAACATTTTAAAACAACTACCTCTCTTACTGCCTAAAAGGACTTCCAACTTAAGGTGTTCATCTACTAGGAACGGTATTTGTAAAATTCAGAGATTACCAACAAACCGTTTCTCTCATTCACCTGCAGTCCTAAATTTCCAGCAGCAGATTTCACACAGGCTAATATCGCTGCAACCGCCTCCACGCTAGACTGACGTCACAGCCCAAACAGCTCCGGCGTTTGTAGTCAGCGTGTATCCGCACTGACTTCTCTGCAACTCCGCAGCATTTCTACAGCCTCAAAGGAAGAGAAGGTAGTAAAACTTTCTTACCGTATTTTTGCACCACTATTGACTGTTTCTCCTACTTTGTGTTCAGCCTTCAGTTAAAGGAAATTATTACAAAATAGCGCTTCTGTCATTTAACAACTCGCTTGACTTTAACTAATACCAGCATATATTAACCACGCTGCCAACTGTGTTACAACTACTTTTGATACATCTGCTGTTTGTGCATTCGCAACAAATATTACTCACTTCTGCTTGTGCTAATGGACTAAGCTATTTTCTGATTATATCTCTTTATGGTATTTATCAGTTATTTCATATATTCAATATAACACCGTTTCTATACCTGTATGAATTATTTCCTGAGCAACACCACAAGACTTTAAGAACTCTTTCCTTCAATAAAGAGTTTAGACAGTCTTGTGTTACAAACACTAAATTTGGCTTCAACACTGCAGTTGTGTTCCACAAATTTGATTTAATCCTTATACTCATAATATTACCTTAGTTTACCATAGGTGGTAATGAGTGAAGAATAACGAAATTGAAGAGCAGTGTTAGGTTAACAAAATAATCTATGTATATAGAATATGTTCTAATGGTTTCAGCTCATTGTCTATGACAGTCTAAGTGTATTGCATATAGTTTCCAAAATACATCCCTGATAGTGTTTAGAAAAGAGTCTCACCAATCTCCCAAATTCGATCTGTTACCAGTAAAGTTCCAGTCAGATAAGGTATCATGTCTTGGATCGTTTATTATTCACTTTTATCCAACTGGATCTCTTGAGAGGATGTGTTAAGTTTTGTGTCCCTCTCTTCTCCCCGAGATCGGGGTCAGGCGGTATGTCTGGTGTTTCGATACCTAGGGTCCTACAAGCCCCAGGAATCTCCTGTATTGTCTTGATTGAAGTTATCTTACCATCTTTAAGTATGTTAAGGGCAAATGGAAAGCCCCAGCGATATGTGATCTGGCATTTTCTGAGCAATGAGGTTAATGGTCGAAGTTTGCTTCATCGCTGCAGTGTTTTCACACACAGATCCTGAAAAAATTGCACCACGTTCCCCTGGTATTTAAACGTAGGGTTCTTCCGAGATGCATTCAAGATTTTCTCTTTATCAAGAAACCTGAGGAATTTGATGATCACATCCCTTGGTGGCATATCTTTCTGCGGTCTGGCACTGAGTGCTCTGTGGGCCCTCTCGATATGGTATTCTGTGTCATCTGTAGCCACTGATATAGCTTTGAAGAGGCCTTGCAAATAAGACAAAAGGTCAGCTGGTCCAATCGATTCTGGTATACCCTTTATACGGAGATTCGACCTCCTAGTGCGATTCTCAATGTCCTCCATTTTGTCTTGGAGGTCATCTATTTGTTTTTGCCGGAGGGAGATTGTCTGCGACATGACAGCTACATTTTCCTCAATATCTTCCTTGTCATTTTCTAGGGCTTCCACCCTGTTTCCCATTTCAAGCATCTCATTTTTGATATCTGCTAGGCTGCTAGTCACTGTGGTATGAAGACTATCAATTTTATCCCAGAGTTTTTCAAAATTTGATGCAATGTCCTGCTTTGACACTAGCATGCTGAGGTCGGCTTTGGTTACCAGTGTTTGATCGTCTATAGGCTTGCTTTGTTCAGATTCTAAGTCAGAATCCTCTTCTGCCTCCATTGTGGTAGTTTCTAGCTGTTTATGAGCTGCATTGGATCTAAGAAATGTATCCATAGATGTAAGCTTATTGAGTTTGTCAGTTTTCTGAAACCTTCTGGTAGACATTGTGAACCAGGCCAGGAGTGCAGGTTGTCTCAATCGTTTCTGTGCAGATTGATTAATATATATATTTTTTGTACCCTCAGATATTCTTACCAAGAGACAGTGTCCCGCTTATTGTATCATGATTACATTTGTGGCTCAGTTCTTCTCAGTGGGGTTTATCATAACTGCCAGCGGTGTTACTGTTCAGGTTTTTCAATGATTGTTTACTTTCTGCTGATGTGTGTAGTTCCTGCAGCTTGCTTTATATATCATCACTACCATATCTGCACAGTCTGTAATCTTTTCATTGAGGTATTATAGCCATGGTTGTGTGCAAAATTAAAAATAGCAGTCTCAATGATCACCAAAGACTAAGCTTGCCAGCCTGAGAGATGTTTATGTGCGTATCTTGGCGCTCTTTCTGTAACCCTTCACCATTATTGTTTTGTGTCCCCCACTTGTGGTTTGTGTTCTCTGTAAACCCGGTTACCTCTTGTATGGGCTTTGCATCTTGGTATCATATCGATCGATGTAGTTGGAACCATTAACAGTCACTCCTGTTCTGCTCCGAGAGAGATTTTAGTTAGCTGCGCGTGGCCTCCAAGATGGCGTTCGCTGTATATATTCGTTCCGTGCAAGAGTTCTATCAGGCAGTTTTCTTCCCTTTTTCTTGGAGATTTTCCTCTCAGGACTGTAGCTGGGAACTGTGCCACCAACCGCAGTGCCTTCTTAGCCTCTTGGTATGTAGCTGTACGGCATTATCCACCTATTTTGCTGTATCACATACCGGAGCTCAGCTCTCACACATCCATCCGTGTGTGCTGCTAGGCTCCGCCCCTCCTGCCTTTGCTATCTTAAAGGGACAGTATACTATAAAATTGTTTTTCCCTTAATGTGTTTCCAATTACTTTTATTACCAGCTGCAGAATATAAAATGTATGAGAATTTGCTTTTTATGGTTTATTTGTGTTTATTATATGAATTAGCTGATGTTGTGTTTTGAAGCCACAACCTAATAAAATTGGTTGAGTTTTCAGGTATAATCAGATCTCATTACTTTATCACATTGTGTACTTATACCTGCTTCTTTATCTTATATCTGTCCATAAACCATTCACCAATACTTGTAGAGAACAATTGGAAATTACCATTGTATTACCTTATCTCTTCTATAACCCCCTGGGAGTGTAATTTCTTCTGTTTACTGTGTTTACTCAGCTTATCTATAGCTTGGCCTTTAAAATTGTGTTTCCCTTAATGTGTTTCCAATTACTTTTTTTACCAGCTCCAGAGTATAAAATGTATGAGAATTTGCTTTTTAAGGCTTATTTGTGTATATGAAGTAGCTGATTTTGTGTTTTGAAGCCACAACCTAATAAAATGGGTTGAGCTTGTAGATATAATCAGAGCTCATTTTTTTTATCACATTGTGTACTTATACCTGCTTCTTTATCTTATATCTGTCTGTAAACCAATCACCAATACTTGGAGAGAACAATGGAAAATTAACATTTTATGACCTTATCTATTCTATAACCCACTGGGAGTATAATTTATTCTACCGACTGTGTTTACACAGCTTGGCCTTGAGATCAAAAACTTTCAGAATAGGTGGGGAAACCACAGGCTAAATCAACTATTTCAAATGCCAATATAATGGTAATGGAAATACTTGAAAACTATTTAATACACTCCAGCAGATAAAGTGGATCATTTGGAACAAATTAAAGGGGAGAAAATGTTTGAGTAAACTGTCCCTTTAACTAGCAATACAAACAATTAACAGCAGACAGAAATTGGCAAATCAGTTGTGAGCTAGACGTACATCTTTTATGTTTAATAAAATTAGGCAATGCTTGAGTATTTACAATACTGTGGAACATTTTTCTAGAATTGCTGCTTAACCTGCTGTTCTTTGGCTTAACAACCTTATAAATCATTATTTGTCCTATTGCTTCCTGCTTGCCTACCTAAATGTCTATTTGTTGTCTATAATCCCATAGGTGATATTTCATCTGGAGTTAACATGTATATATATTTAATATGGCCTCATAAAATAAGTTTGATCACACTTTTTTTTCCCCATGCTTAGCAGCATACTAGTAACATATATAAAGGAAAAAAGATATCTCACAACAGCACTCTTAGTCCAATATTTTTACTAGGTAGACAGAGTTAACAACCTCAATAAGCTACCAACTGTGCAAAATTTATACAACACTAGATGTGGAATAATGCATACAAGCAGGTATGTACAGTCAAATACCTGTCAATATCACATAATAACAAAAGAAAAAAGAAAGTGGAAAATATAAAGGAAAAAACACACATTAAATTACAGCGTGATTTTGCAGCAAGCTCATAGTAAGCAGCACAAATTTGTAATACTTATCGTTGGCCAACGTAGCTGCTGTCCATGCAATGTAGGTGATAACCGGAAGCGGTTAACTGTGAGTATGCCCGCTTATTTGTAATCCAAGATGTGTGGTTTCTCAAGCCTGTAGCTCGACCACTTGTATAGTGTGAGATCCTGGTGATCCTGGAAGGAGCTCCTTAATACATGCTCACTGCCAAAGACCGGGTAAACCCAGTACACGCAAGCCGTGTCACAGACTAGAGTCGTGATCCTGACACTCTCTCCTTCTACCCCCTCCTCACTTCCTGCTTGAACGGAAACCGTCACACAAGTAAATCCTCCTGGAATGCTGCTTGAGCCGCTGTGTGTGTTCTTCTTAGAAGAGCTCAAAGTTAGACTGAGCATATGCCGACGTACGTTTCACCAGTAATTAGGCTTCATCCGGGCAACTGTATAGAGAAGTATAGTAGTGTCCTCTTTTAAGGCCATACTGTGTGCTACCGCCTCCTGAAACAAGGCCGGTGAATATTAATTAGCAGCATACTAGCATTGCATTTCTATAATACCAGGTATACTTACATTTTTTCATACAGATAATACTTCCATTATTGAATGATTTAATAAGAAATAGAAGTATATTTCCCATGTTTCTCTTCATATTTCCATGTTTCTCACTTCATATTTCCATGTTTCCCACTGTCAACAACTAAATGCCTAAATGCTTAATGTATATATTTTCAGAAGAAACACTTGCATATTGCCCAATAAATACTTATTTAAATCATATTCCACTATATTGCAATATATTCATACACATACTGTAGTTGCTTATCAGAAACCTCAGTATAGATAGCAGAACGCACTGTGATATATTCATAAAGATATTGAGAACAATCTTCCACAACTGTTTGCATGTTTTTTGATATCAGAAGATCAGATAGTTTTAGTATACAATTTGCAGTAAAGCTCTGTAGTACTTTATTATTATAGCTACACAAGCTGTCAGGTTTGATGTCTAATATATTGCATTGTTACCACAGGACTCAGCATTTCATGATAAGTAAAATAGGATAGGGCTCCTGTAAATAGTTTATGAGTAAGGAGATTGCTTGCAGGTTATCACCTATCTATCAAATAACATGTTGTTGTAAAGAAGTGCATGATACTATAATTTAGTCTAGACACTTGTTTAAAATAAAAACAATAACTATCAAATAAAGCACAAATGCAATGCTCTTTATGTGCACTTAATATACTTAAAAGCACATAGCATACAATAGATTATAATACATTAGAATAATACATTAGAATAAAAACAATTTCATACATGATACTACATTTTGAATTATGTTACACCTACTATTGTATATGAAGTCTAAAAACTAAAAACTCAATTAACACATACTCTATTCTTATTAAAATGTTAAATTACATCAATCAGCCTGAAGAGGAATACTAGATTAAATAATTTAAAGGGACATGAAAGTCAAAATTACATTTTCTTGTTTTAGATTTGCAATTTTAAGAACTATTAAGTTTACCCCTATCATCAGATTTACTTAATTCTCTTGGTATCCTTTGTTAAAAAGCATACCTAGCTCAGCAACAGCAATGCACTACTGGGAGCTAGCTGGTGATTGGTGGGTAGATTCATATTCAAGCAATAGTGCATTTTGTATGCACCTTTCATTATACTTTTTAGATGAAACATATTAATTTTTTTCTTAATAACACAGGGACTTTTATCTTTCTTTTTGCATTGCATGTGTGAAACACTTACAGATTCATAGACCAAACAAATATAACAAAGTAGAAAAAAATATTCAATTTTAATTTTATTAATGCTCTGTAAAACTACAGATTTTTTTTTTAACATATTTTAATTTAGTTTTTCATTATAATCATTGTTTTTTTATTTGCACATTTTTAATCTTTGCAGCTATAGTCAGTAATAAAGCAAGAGAGATCTTAATATGTGCTATTTATGGCAACTTTTTTGCAGGGAAAATAGGTAAACTGGGTTTGAGTTTACATTGCTGTTTTCAAGAAGTAATTTAGAATTTAGAAGAGTATGTAACTTTGCAAAAATACGGCGAGACTCGATCTTACCGCAAATCCCCTTACGTCAATTGCATATCCAATTTTTTTAATGGGATTTTCCTAACGCCGGTATTACGAGTCTTGGAAGAAGTGAGCGGTACAGCCTCTCCTGTCAAGACTCCTACCGCATTTAAAAGTCAGTAGTTAAGAGTTTTATGGGCTAACGCCGTAACATAAAACTCTTAACTAAAGTGATAAAAAGTACACTAACACCCATAAACTACTTATTAACCCCTAAACCGAGCCCCCCCCCCCCCACACACACACATCGCAAACACTTAAATAAAGTTTTTAACCCCTAATCTGCTGACCGGACATTGCCACCACTTAAATAAATATATTAACCCCTAAACTGCCGCACTCCTGCCTCGCAAACACTAGTTAAATTTTATTAACCCCTAATCTGCGGTCCCTAACATCGCCGACACTATATTACATTTATTAACCCCTAAACCTAAGTCTAACCCTAAGTCTAACCCCCCCTAACTTAAATATAATTTAAATAAAACTAAATAAAATTACTACAATTAACTAAATTATTCCTATTTAAAACTAAATACCTATAAAATAAACCCTAAGCTAGCTACAATATAACTAATAGTTACATTGTAGCTATCTTAGGGTTTATTTTTATTTTACAGGCAAGTTTGTATTTATTTTAACTAGGTACAATAGTTATTAAATAGTTATTAACTATTTAATAACTACCTAGCTAAAATAAATACAAAAGTACCTGTAAAATAAATCCTAACCTAAATTACAATTACACCTAACACTACACTATCATTAAATTAATTACCAAAATTAAAATAAATTACCTACAATTAAATAAAATAGACTAAAGTACGAAAGAAAAAAAAAACTAAATTACAGAAAAAAAAACAATTACAAGCATTTTAAACTAATTACACCTAATCTAATCCCCCTAATAAAATAAAAAAGCCCCCCAAAATAAAAAAAACTCCCTACCCTATACTAAATTACAAATAGCCCTTAAAAGGGCTTTTTGCGGGGCATTGCCTCAAAGTAATCAGCTCTTTTACCTGTAAAAAAAAAATACAATACCCCACCCAACATTGAAACCCACCACCCACACACCCAACCCTACTCTAAAACCCACCCAATCCCACCTTAATAAAACCTAACACTAACCCCTTGAAGATCACCCTACCTTGAGACGTCTTCACCCAGCCGGGCAGAAGAGGACCTCCAGAGGGGCAGAAGTCTTCATCCAGGCGGCATCTTCTATCTTCATCCATCCGGAGCGGAGTGGGTCCATCTTGAAGCCAGCCGACGCAGAGCATCCATCCAGACCGACGACTACACGATGAATGACGGTTCCTTTAAATGACGTCATCCAAGATGGCGTCCTTTGAATTCTGATTGGCTGATAGGATTCTATCAGCCAATCAGAATTAAGGTAGGAAAAATCCTATTGGCTGATGCAATCAGCAAATAGGATTGAAGTTCAATATTATCAGCCAATCAGAATTCAAGGGACGCCATCTTGGATGACGTCATTTAAAGGAACCGTCATTTGTTGTGTAGTCGTCGGTCTGGATGGATGGATGCTCCACGTCGGCTGGCTTCAAGATGGACCCGCTCCGCTCCAGATGGATGAAGATAGAAGATGCCGCCTGGATGAAGACTTCTGCCCCTCTGGAGGACCACTTGTGCCCGGCTGGGTGAAGACGTCTCACGGTAGGGTGATCTTCAAGGGGTTAGTGTTAGGTTTTATAAGGGGGGATTGGGTGGGTTTTAGAGTAGGGTTGGGTGTGTGGGTGGTGGGTTTTAATGTTGGAAGGGTATTGTATTTATTTTTTTTACAGGTAAAAGAGCTGATTACTTTGGGGCAATGCCCTGCAAAAAGCCCTTTTAAGGGCCATTTGTAATTTAGTATAGGGTAGGGAGTTTTTTTTTTATTTTGGGGGCTTTTTTATTTTATTAGGGGGATTAGATTAGGTGTAATTAGTTTAAAATTCTTGTAATTATTTTTTTTTTCTGTAAATTTTGTTTCCGTACTTTAATTTATTTTATTTAATTGTAGGCAATTGTAGGTAATTTATTTTAATTTAGGTAATTAATTTAATGATAGTGTAGTGTTAGGTGTAATTGTAATTTAGGTTAGGATTTATTTTACAGGTAAATGTGTCTTCATTTTAAGTAGGTAGTTATTAAATAGTTATCAACTATTTAATAACTATTGTACCTAGTTAAAATAAATACAAAGTAGCCTGTAAAATAAAAATAAACCCTAAGCTAGCTACAATGTAACTATTAGTTATATTTTAGCTAGCTTAGGGTTTATTTTATAGGTAAGTATTTAGTTTTAAATAGGAATCATTTATTTAATTGTAGTAATTTTATTTATAAATATTATATTTAAATTAGGGGGGTTAGACTTAGGGTTAGACTTAGGTTTAGGGGTTAATAACTTTATTATAGTGGTGGCGACGTTGGGGGCGGCAGATTAGGGGTTAATAAATATAATGTAGGTGTCGGCGATGTTGGGGGCAGCAGATTAGGGGTTCATAAGTATAATGTAGGTGGCGGTGGTGTACGGAGCAGCAGATTAGGGGTTAATAATATAATGCAGGTGGCGGCGGTGTCCGGAGCGGTAGATTTGGGGTTAATAAGTGTAAGATTAGGGGTGTTTAGACTTGGGTTTATGTTAGGGTGTTAGGTGTAGACATAAATTTGATTTCCCCATAGGAATCAATGGGGCTGCGTTAGAAGCTGAACGCTGCTTTTTTGCAGGTGTTAGTTTTTTTTCCAGCCAAATCAGCCCAATTGATTCCTATGGGGAAATTTTTCACAAGAAATTTAGCCAGTTTACCGCTACCGTAAGCAGCTCTGGTATTGAGGTGAGATGTGGAGCTAAATTCTGCTCTACGCTCACCTTTTTGCGGCTAACGCCGGGTTTAAAAGAACCTGTAATACCAGCGTTACTTTAGGGGAGCGGTGAACTGAAAATAAGCATTAGCAACGCACCCCTGTTACCACAAAACTCGTAATCTCGGTGATAGCATTTTATAAACCATTTAAAATTATATATATATATTCACATTCACGTTTACAGGACTTACTCACGTTTACTCCAGACTGGCCCCCATCTTGTGGAATTCCCTGCCTCGCTCCATAAGACTCTCCCCTAGTTTTTACAGCTTCAAGCACTCCCTAAAAACTCTACTATTCAGGGATGCATACAACCAACACTAACCTTCCCTAACGCCATTGCTTTCCCCTTGAACCCCTTAAAATGTAAGCCTATGGGCCCAGCTGTTTACAGATTGCTTCATAAGAGCCGACTACAACAGTGAGACTCTCGGCAGGGCCCTCTACCCACTTGACCCCTACAAAAGCTATCCTGTACACCGACTATGTTTACAGCGCTGCAGAATCTGTTGGTGCTCTACAAATACCTGATAATAATAATAATATATATATATATATTTATACACACACACACGCACATATATACAAACACACACACACACAAATATATTTAACAACACTCTTTCATTTATTTATTTATTTATTTATATGATTGCATTCAATGTGTGTGTTTTACGTGCTCAAAAGTTTTTACACATTTGGTAATATTAGTTGTAAAGGGCATTTTGACCCTTTATGCCTAGTAAAGGAATATGAAGACTCGAATTCACTGACAACCATGTACACGTCATATGTCTTTAATGGGCACAAAATAAACTGCATGCAAATTATCATTTCTCAGGCTCCAGTAGACCTCAATTGAAGTTGAAAAACAATTGTCTGCTGTAATTTGAGTGCCAAATGAAAATGTAAAGTGTCAGATGGTATTAATTATTTTTGCAGAGTGCATTGTGATTGGCCACTTAGCATGTATATCAGACTGTTAGTTGTATAATTACATCCAGACATTGGGCTATTTATTATCTGATATGACAGATGAACATACTTTTCTTTCGGTAAGTTCTCAATAGTGATTTATAGACTATTATTTAATGTATTATTCTTTTACATACTTAAGGGATGTGTATAGATAGTATTGGTCACATGAGAGTGACTAAAAATGATTATCAATCACACATGTGTGTTTTAGCTCTTTGTTGGAATGTTGCTCTTAATGATACTATTATGTCAGACGAACCAGACATAATTCAATGGCCAAGAAACAAGTTGCTTGTGTGTTTATCAATAAATCAGTGTTTTTAACACACATTGTGCCTTCTTTTTATACATAAACCAAAAAATAAAAAGGTGGCAGGAGCAGGATTTACTAAAACTGTATTTTCAGTCTAGATGGGAAATTATGAGATCACAAAATGTGCTTATAGCATTTGGGAGTGCTCCCCACTACTGTTCAATGTGGTGCTCTCTCTTTTATGAATGTTTTTCAATAAATGTAACTGTCCACTAGGAAATCTATCCAGACAACAGTGAACGTTAAGACTAATTGGCCTTAAAAGGATAGTAAAGTCAAAATTAAACTGGCATGATTCAGATAGGGCATGCCATTTTAAGACATTTTTAATTTCACTTAGATTTTCAAATGCACTTTGTTCTCTTGGTATTCACTGTTGAAAAATAATATGTACATATCTTAAACTAGTAGGAGATAGCTGGTGATTGGTGCCTGCACACATTTGTCTCATGATTGACTTACTTTATGTGTTCAGCTAGCTCTCAGCAGTGCAAAGTTGCTCCTTCAGCAAAGGATATGAAGGGATTGAAGAAGATTTGATAATAGAAAATTGTTTAAAATATGTTCTATCTGAATACTGAAAGGAAAAAAATGGGTTTTATGTCCCTTTAAATTGTCATGAGGTCTTTCTCTCTGGTGGTTTTTAGATACTTTGTGTGCACCCCCTTTCCTCCCATGTTCCCTTTGTCTAGTGCTGTGATGAAGTAGTTATCTTGTTTATATTTGAAATACATAATAGCATTTTTTTCCTACATTCTTTTAGAATTGCTGTGCCTTTAAGTGTATATTTTTCAGGAGCTGGAGTTAGAGGGACTGGCTATCTGAGCAAGAGTAGTGTTTCAATGTGTGTTCACTGATTTTGTACAGCATATGTATATATGCTCCCAAGAGAGTAATCATTTTTTCGATAATGTATATTACAAAATATTTTCTTTTTGTGCGGAGCTTAGCCACGCAGGCCGATGGCAGCATTCTGAGAGAGCTCCTGAGCCCCGTGGCACAAAAAATGTGTAATAATAGCATATAGGACCTCCATCACTACCAACACCCGCAATATAGGGGCAGAATAAAGACCATAATTGGCGACTTTGGCAATGTTGCACTGAGTTAGGGGGCCAAGAAGATACCGTATGGTCTGCAGCCTAGTCGGGACACTACGGAGCATAATAGCAGGTATACACTCCCTGCTTGGGACGGAGCTGTCGGCAAATTAGACCGCAACAGGCAGAGCACCCTCACGACAGGTCCTATTATCAGAAAATAGCAGACAACTAAGAACGCAGCCGCAAGGCTATAACGGAACAGACAGGTGCTGGGCAGCCTGGGGAATAAAATGTGGCCCACAGTAATAAGCTTGAATAGCACAGTGCAGAATGGTGTGCTACGAGCAGCGGACCAGGTCTGTGAAAATACTGTACTCACAAAACAGTGGTGATAAGCAGAGAAAGTAGCTATCAGCCACGTGGACAGCCTAGAAGTGGATAAATATCCATATAAACAACTGCTCAGATACATCCTGATAGCAAGGTACATTTAAGTCCTGATTAAGGTGGAATAATCAAGTCCTCAATTCTGAACCCCAAACCAGGGATAATATATTTTTCAAAATAATCTACCATTAACCCAGGGATATACAATTGTTTTTTTTTTATTTTATTTTTACAAGCAGGAAGATCAAGCCTACCTTAACATTGTATAAGATACCCTGCCCCCAGTAAAGCGATAAATCCTATTGGGCTTTTACTTGCAGAGTACCACACTGCACTATTGCCTGGTAACTTTCCCATTGATCCACCCAGCACAGGAAAAGGCAGTTATAATATATTTTCCTTCACAACCTCCCTGGGCAGGCACCACATTGACTGCTTTAATACCTTTAACACATTTTGGGAAGCCCAACAAGAAGCAGGTCAGGGGAGAGAAAGGCAATATTAGCAGAACAGTAGCCCACTATTTAAAGCCAAAGGAAATCCAGGGCCCCACACCCACAGGACAAACTACAAGTGACCAACAGATAACAATGGCGGAAGCCCATAATGCTGACACTCTACCTCCAAATTACGTAACCAAAGAGGACCTCAGTCACTTATCGTCTAAAGAGGACATAAAGGTAGTAATGCATGAAGTATGTACATTATACAAAGAGCTTCATAAAGATATATCCTCACTGAAAGACAGGATCACTGTGGTCGAGGGTGATCACACATCAACCTCCACTAACTTAACACAGCTTACCAACAAAGTGACCTCTCAAGATAGCATAATTCAGTCCCTAAACGACAAAATAGAGGATTTGGATAATCGTAGCCGCCGCAATGATTTGCGAGTAAGGGGTGTCCCTGAGTCGGTCTCCACCACTGCAATAGAGGGGTACCTCCAAAGCTTATTCAGAACCATCAAAGGGACTCCAAGCTCAGCGGACATTCCAATTGAAAGAGCGCACATGGCGCTGCGGCCCAGGCCACCTCCTAAAGCCCCGTCATGTGATATTATTCTCAAGCTGCTTAATTTTCAAGACAAAGAGGAGATCTTAAATAACTCCAGAGCTAAACAGACTCTTCAATATGCAGGCATTACAATACAAATTTTTAGTGACTTGAGCCCAGTGACTCTGCAGAAGCGCAGAGCATTATCACATATCACCTCTATACTGCAAGCCCACAAGATACCATACAGATGGGGTTTTTTCGGTGGCTATTATAGCCTCAAAGGACAATACGAATGTGATTTATCGCACAGAGGAAGAAATTCCGCAATTTTGCCGAGAACTTTCAATTGACGTACCACAGTCTCCAACTTTCTCAAACAACGACTCCCAGCTGAGACCGACATTGGAAGATTCAGAAAGGCCCACAAAGGGCATATCTTCATTCCCTCAGGTCGCTTGCTTACTTAATGACCACCAACAGAAGGTAAAGTAACTGAGAATGCTTATGGATGGTGAACTTGGGCTATTACCACCAAGTACATGCACACCCACCGGGACAACATTGAGACACTATTGTTATTGAGAGGGTCAGGTAAGGTCAACCAGAGGGTTGATGGACCATCTGAATACTTTGCAAGACCTGGAGGCTGACAGGTGATATTACATAGAACTAAGACTCAAGTCTTATTTTTTCTTTTTTTTTTATGTACCCAACACTGGCCCTATGGTTTTAAAGACTGCAGTGCTGAGTGCTTAGATAAAGACACTTTGACATAGGGCATCTTACCGGGTTATTAGAGTCATACACTGGACTGTTTTCTGGAATAACTCTGTAATATTTCAGATACCAGATCTGATACAACATTTAATCAAGACAGATATAGTATTAATAGAATATGTCTTGTTGTCCTTGGACTAGCGGGTTGGGTTTATGGTAATTAACAAATGGATGTCATGAACTGAACATTGATGTTAATGTTTAACCTGTTATAGTTTGAGTTGTTATATGCCTTCTGTTTCAATCCCTCCTCTCACTTTCCCATGTACCTATTTACAATGTCGCTATACACAAAAGTTGCGGAGTAAAATACTAACAAACCCAAATTCCCTATATGCTACACATAGAGAATAGGGTTCAACTCTACCTCTAAAAAAACTTCAAAACACAGATATATGACACACATGTGCTAAGGGGACACATCCCCACTGACACTTTTGTCTCTACTTCTTCTTCACCTGGTATACCACTGAGTATTTCTACTCTACCACTCCCATGGTATACTATACTCATTCCCCCCTTTCACTAATACAAAACTTTAGATAGCAACTGGATATTAGTACCCCTCCTACATCTTATTAACCTGAACATTGAACACAGGTAACGCCCCCATCCTTCCTACACCCTCACATCTCTGTGTTACCCAAACCAGGCAAACCAGCCAATAACCCAAGCAATTTTTGCCCAATCTCTTTATTGAATACGGATGTAAAAATTTTAGCAAAAACATTGGCCAATAGGCTAAATAAAATCCTCCCAAAACTAATATCCATTGACCAGGTGGGCTTCGTCTCTGGACGTGAGGCCAAAGACAACACCATTAGAATACAACACATTATCAATTTCGCTAAACATAACTTACTCCCCCTCTCACTCTTTTCAACAGACACCGAGAAGGCCTTTGATAGGGTGGATTGGCTCTATCTTAGGCAAGTAATGACCAAGATGAACTTTGGCGAACCATTTTTACGCATGGTCTTTTCGCTGTACTTCAATCCGAATACAAGGGTGAGGGTTAACGGCGTCCTATCTGATACATTTGTTATAACTAACGGAACCCGACAGGGATGCCCACTATCCCCTTTACTGTTTGACCTCTCATTCAAAGCCCTAGCCCAAAAAATACGTCTCAATGAAGGGATCACCGGAATAAAAACAGGCAATTTAGATAATAAATTCATCATGTATGCAGACAACATACTTTTTACACTATCCCACATTGACACCTCAATCCCAGAACTGTTAATGGAATTACAAAAATATGGCCAAGTTTCCAACTTTCATCTTAACCTATCAAAGTCAGAACTACTTAACATTTCATCTCCACCACAGCTCGTTAATCACCTAGTCACAAAATTCCATATTACAATAGCTACATCAAAACTCAAATAACTAGGTATCTATCTTACAGACAATACCAAGAATTTATTCTCATACAACTACGCTCACCTGAAAAATGAGATCTCCAGAGATCTTAACTCTTGGAACAACAAACCTTTATCATGGCTGGGCAGGATAGGAATTATTAACATGAATATTCTACCTGGCTTATTATACCTATTCCAGATCTTGCCCATCCCTACGCCTATAAAATTCATCCCACAATTACAATCACTTATAGATAGCTTCATAGGACGTGGAAAGAGAAACAGGGTGAGGAGACAGACTATGTGCCAGCCCAGGGGGAGGGGAAGACTGGGAGTCCCCAATCTGGCTCTCTTTAGGAAAGCTATTGCCTTGTAACAAATAATAGATTGGAGCCACAATTCAGATCAGTAGGCCTGGGTAAAGTTAGACAACTATATACTGAAAAGGGGCAATGTAGCGAGTTTGGCCTGGATGGAACCCAGAAAGTGACCAGACACAATATTTTACTACCCAACCATATCGGAAACCTTTAGGGAGTGGGACACGATTACAGCCACAAATCCTCAAATCTCTTCCATTTACTCACCACTACTTCCTATTAGAGAGAATCCGGATTTACCTATATGTAGCACACATACCCTTAACAGACCGAAGTCCAGTTTAAGAGATGGTATATTGCATTCTGTAATTGAACAAGGTAACATAATGACACTAGAGAAACTACAACTCTGGGATAAGACACTTTTTCCTAACTGGCTCTCCCGATCCCAACTCATACATTTTATTTTAACACACAAATCTAAATGACACCGCAAACAAACCCCCTTCGAAAAATTATGCACACAGTGGTCGCCACCTAGGCACACAGTTTCTCTCTTATACAAATCACTACTACTCACAGACGAACAAACGCTGCCAACATATGTATGGGCTTGGCACACAGAGACTAGCTTGACTTTGGAGCCAAAGGTGTGGAACAGGTCTTTTTAGCACACGATTAAGGCCTCATCATCTGCCACGATGCAAGAAGTACACTTTAAACTCATAAGTCGATGGTACCTGACCCCTGCCAGGCTACACAAAACTGCCCCACACATAACTGACAGATGCTGGAGAGGATGTGGATAAAGGGGCACTATGCACCACATCTGGTGGACATGTCCTATTCTCACAAACTACTGGAAAGCAGTATTTAATGCCATGTCTACAGTCCTTGACACTACCATAACGCTGAATTTCAACGCTCTCTTGTTCCTAGAAATATGTAAACTGCAGAGTGACATTAAAACCTCACTTCTCCTCATAATGATTAACAGCGCTAAAAAACTAATTCCTAGACGCTGGAAGACTAGCATTCCCCTTCACTACCAGAATGGCACACACAAACCTCTGACTTGCTGGGACTAGAACGCTTCCACTATTTAAAATCTGACAGGCTGGAGATCCACCAAGATATGCTGGATCTGTGGGGCGGTCTTAAATTCTAAACGAGATTTGTCTTGGTAATACCAGCTCAGGCATTACTCATACTATCTTCCCAAAATGTGTAGCACTCCTTTCCCCCCATTAATCCTTTCTAGATAACCCATTATGTCCAACCCTTCCTCCCCTCTCTATCTTCTGTTCCCCTCCCCCCCTTATTCAATGACATAAAGGAAGAGACTCAACTGGGACATATGACACACTGATACACCGCACTATCAATATGTATTTGCTTCCCTTTCTCCATATGTCAAATGCCTGTGTTGATAGAGCTATGATTTACATATGATTCTAGTTATTAAATAAGAAATGGGGTGCTGTCAATTGCTTAACCTGTATCATACAGTTGAATGTTATAACTGTATTTACATGATCCCACATGTCTTTTTTTCTTTATTTCTGTATGTTTGTGAAAATCAATAAAAACTGTTGTAAAAAAAATTAAAATAAATAAAAATGTTTTCTTTTCAAAACCTAAATGCACTGTTGCATACTTAAACTGATAAATCCTCTTAAAGGGATACTATACCCATTTTTTCATTTCATGATTCAGATAGAGCATGAGATTTTAAGCACCTTTCTAATTTACTACTATTATCAAATTTTCTTTGTTCTCATGCTATCTTGATTTGAAAAAACAGTACTGTAAGCTTTAGAGCTAGACCATTTTTTTGTTCAGCACATGGGTAGCACTTGCTGATTTGTGGCTAAATGTAGCAAACCAATCAGCAGCTCTACCAAGGTGCTGAACTAAAAAATGGGCTGGCTCCTAACCTTTTATTACTGCTTTTTCAAATCAAGATAACATGAGAACAAAAAAAAATTGATAATAGGAGTAAATTAGAAAGTTGCTTAAAATTGCATGCTCTATCTGAATCATGAAAGAAAAAATGAGGGGTTAGTATCCCTTTAATGATTACCTATTTGAAGTTTCTTTATATAGTTTATAAAACCTTTAAAATGTATGTGGTCTTTCATTTCAATTTGTTGGACATCCCAGTTCTCCTCTAAAACTCTGCTGATAATCTACCTATCTAGACTTCTTTTTTTACTAAATTGCTTTTCCTTTCAAGCAACTTTATGTAAGATATTACAGCATTTTCATGTAAAAATAAAAGGCAGTTGAATATTTGCTCTATACTTTAGTATTAATTCTCTCTAGACAGGCAAGATAATAATTTACATTCTTATTAAGTAGAATTCTTTCTTTACAATTCTTTAAGATAGGTCATTTTTAGAGCAAGCAATAACACACTGTGTACTAGTATTTGGCAGTTTTTTATTTACATTTCTATGTTTTTAACTTGTGTGGGATATATACTAGGCAAGTACTGTATTTCCTCTAACAGAAGAAAAATGGCACAGAACTCTTATAACTCAATGTATTTTTACCGGCAAAGTGTTACTATGGAAAGAATATATGTAGTATCTAAATATTTTGCTATTTTAAAAGAAATCTATTAATATTTTATTATGATGTATTATGATGTTAAATATACTTAGAAATCCTGCACCTTTTCAAGGGATTCGTGAAATATTCTGCTTTAAGGTTAAATTATATGATTGACAGTAAATGTTACTGCTGTAATGTAACCCTTGTATCTACTGGGAATAAAAAGATTTTTTAATGAAAAGCATTCAACGTTACAAAGCGCTACAATGTTTACATACCGCATAATAATTCCACATAAGAAACTATTCCACATACAAAAATTAAAGGGGTAATATTTTCTACTATTTATATGCTAAAGCCTAGTGTATAAACAGAAACAAATGCATAAGTCAATGTCCTGTGGATTTAAAAAAAAATTACATATCAAAAGCATTTGCCAGAACTTTGCAACTTAGAGCTACTAAATAGAGAAATATGGCTGCACTTCAGATTAATAATGTAAAAACAGAAATTAAAAAAAAAAAAAATAGCACACTAATATGAGAGTGTTTTTTCACATATTTGTGTGCTATTTTTCATTTAAATTTTTTTGTTACTAAACTTTATTTTTATTTTTTAAATCCAGTGTGCAACTGTCGTTTCTTATCAATTGAAATCCAGGCTGTAACCGGTATAATATGTAGGCTCTATAGAATTACATACGGCTAGATTACAAGTTTTGCGGTAACAGGGGTGCAGTGCTAACGAGCCTTTTTTTTAACGCTACCTTAAGACAACGCTGGTATTCCAGGTTTTTTTCAACTCGGCGTTAGCCACAAAAAAGTGAGCGTAGAGCAGAATTTAGCTCCACATCTCACTGTAATACCAGCGCTGTTTATGGTAGCGGTAAGCTGGCTAAATGTTCTCGTGCATGATTTCCCCATAGGACACCTGCAAAAAATCAGCGTTCAGCTCCTAACACAGCCCCATTGTTTACTATGGGGAAAGGAATTTTATGTCTACAACTAACACCCTAACATGAACCCCGAGCCTAAACACCCCTATAAATCAGCCAATAGATGGCAATCAGCCAATAGAATTGAGCTCGCATTCTATTGGCTGATTGGAACAGCCAATAGAATGCGAGCTCAGTCCTATTGGCTGATTGGATCAACCAATAGGATTGAACTTCAATCCTATTGGCTGATTGCATCAGCCAATAGGATTTTTCCTACCTTAATTCCGATTAGCTGATAGGATTCTATCAGCCAATCGAAATTGAAGGAAAGCCATCTTGGATGACGTCACTTAAAGGAACCTTCATTCTTCAGTCGCCGCCGGATGGAAGAGGATGCGCCGCGTCGGATGTCTTCAAGATGGACCCGCTCCGCTCCGGATGGAAGAAAATAGAAGATGCCGCCTGGATGAATACTTCTGCCGGTCTGGATGTCCTCTTCTGGCCAGATCGGATGAACACTTCTGCCCCTCTGGAGGTCCACTTGTGCCCGGCTGGGTGAAGACGGCTCAAGGTAGGGAGATCTTCAAGGGGGTAGTGTTAGGTTTTATTAAGGGGGGATTGGTGGGTTTTAGAGTAGTGTTGGGTGTGTGGGTGGTGGGTTTTAATGTTGGGGGGGTATTGTATATTTCTTTACAGGTAAAAGAGCTGATTTCTTTGTGACAATGCCCCGCAAAAGGCCCTTTTAAGGGCTATTTGTAATTTAGTATAGGATAGGGATTTTTTTTATTTTGGGGGGCATTTTTATTTTATGAGGGGGATTAGAGTAGGTGTAATTAGTTTAAAACTTTTGTAATTATTTTTTATTTTCTGTAATTTAGTGTTTGTTGTTTTTTGTACTTTATTTTATTTTATTTTATTGTATTTAATTGTAGGTAGTTTAGGTAATTAATTTTATTATAGTGTCGTGTTAGGTGTAATTGTAACTTAGGTTAGGTTTTATTTTACAGGTACTTTTGTATTTATTTTAGCTAGGTAGTTATTAAATAGTTAATAACTATTTAATAACTATTGTACCTAGTTAAAATAAATACAAAGTTGCCTGTAAAATAAAAATAAACCCTAAGATAGCTACAATGTATTAGTTATATTGTAGCTAGCTTAGGGTTTATTTTATAGGTAAGTATTTAGTTTTAAATAGGAATTATTTATTTAATTGTAGTAATTCTATTTCGTTTTAAGTAAATTATATTTAAGTGGGGGGGTTAGACTTAGGGTTAGACTAAGGTTTAGGGGTTAATACATTTAATATAGTAGCAGCGACGTTGGTGCGGCAGATAAGGGGTTAATAAATGTAGATAGGTGTTGGCGATGTTAGGGACAGCATATTAGGGGTTAATAAAATGTAGCTAGTGTTTGCGAGGTGGGAGTGCGGCGGTTTAAGGTTTAATATATTTATTAAAGTGGCGGCGATGTCCGGTCTGCAGATTAGGGGTTAAATAATTTATTAAAGTGTTTGAGATGTGCGGGGGGCCTCGGTTTAGGGGTTAATAGGTAGTTTATGGGTGTTAGTGTACTTTGTAGCACTTTAGTTAAGAGTTTTATGTTACGGCGTTAGCCCATAAAGCTCTTAACTACTGACTTTTAAATGCGGTATTAGTCTTGACAGGAGAGGGTGTACCACTCACTTCTTCCAAGACTCGTAATACCAGCGGGCGTTAAAAAGCAGCGTTGGGACCTCTCAACGCTGCTTTTTAAGGCTAACGCAAGACTCTTAATCTAGCCGATAGTGTTTGGAACATTTTTTACTTCCTTGATAACCTTTATCCCCAATTTAGCTATAAACGCATAACTGCGTTTTTTTTTTTGTTTTTTGTTTTTTAAAGACCAAATAAAATTCACAAAATGTTTTGATGAACCAACTCCTTAGAAAACAAAATAACAATAAAAACTTTCTAATTGGCTATTTCTGTTAGCAAACATTTCAGAATAATTGATCTAAAGATATGAAATTATATTAAATAAAATTGTTTTTTTATACATTATGTTAAAACCCAAATATTCTTAAAAACCTATTTGCCTAAACTCAGTTTCCACAAATATGTTTCTCTTACATTGTGTTAGCACAAGATTTCAAATTTGAATTGCAATTTTCTTCAGAGCTAATTGTCAGATATCATAGCTTTTTCATATGTCACATCTGTTAATCAAACTTTTATTCATGTAATTATAAAAGAAAGTGGAACAAAAGGTATAGAATTTTATCTTTGCTTACAGGCATATTTTAAAATATCACTGTGAAAAGTAAAATACTTTATATATCAACCATAAAAGTAATATGCTAAAAGCAGAAAAAAAATCCAGAAAATTAAATGTTCAGATGTGCATTAAAATAATGATATATTTATATGTACAGGAATTTTTAAAGGTCAGATGAAGCATAGATCATTTAGGTAGTTGCCATGCAAACTATGATACATAGGCATGCAAACAATATTTAAAATAAGAATAGTAGATATAAACTTTGTAGGTAATAATTTTAAATTTAGCTTTTATTTGTTAATTGAAATTGGAACAAATTTTTTTATTTTTTGCATAATCTTTAAATGTAATTATTAGAAGTAACAAACACTGCTGCATTGTGTCACTGGTGGATTCTATTTGAAGTTACTAAGGACCTGTCACCTGATGATCTAAGATCTTGAAAAAGGCTGAAACGCGTAGAAGGGTACTGCTCTAGTTTGCTAATTGGTAAGCCTTATTTCATCGTAGGGCTAATTTGTGATTTGCTATGTTGCATTATGTTTATTTTCTTTCCACAATTTTTTTTTCACTAAGATTTTATGGACGATACCATACACATCATTTTTTTCATTTTCATCCAATTTTTTATATTTTTTATATTTTTTCATTTTTTCTATTTCTTTGGGATATATATTGGGAATTCCATCTGGAAATCTCACGTCATAACGAGGGACAAATATTGTGCACACTGGCCCTTATTGCCAGTTTTGGGACACTTTAATGTTAGACTTTCATTATTATAATTGTTATATTTCATAATATCTTAACTGATAGAGTTCCCTGCTTTATTTGTTTTAGATAATACATTTTAATATGTTGCAATAGAATTAAGTTTCTATTTCTATTTTATATCTTTTTCCACTTAAGAATTTTTGGCACTCCCTCTATCTGAACTATTGCAAATTTTGGAAGTTTTTCAGAATTTTTTGTGAGCTTGTGGATTTATATGTGTAGGCACTGTAATTACTAACTATAACATATCTCTGAAAACCTTCTACTATAAGTTTCTTTGACATTCAGTAACTCACGTCTCAGTTTTGTGTGTGCTGATCATGGCATTAGTTTTGCCTTTATTTTGGAACTGTAATAGTTAATTAAATTGATAGTAAATAAATAGTTTTTTAATCTGCCTGTACAAGCTAGTGATATCCTGATTTAAACTGCTATAATATTTTTTTGTTTTGCTACATACTTTAATTAAAAGCATCCTTTTATTCTCCTATTGTGTTTTGATTCTCCCTCCTCCTTTTCCTTTTCTTTAGGGTAGTAACATATAGAGCTTTCCCAGCCCACTCCATATATTGCTGCCGGTAATTATTATTATTATCAGGTATTTATAAAGCTCCAGCAGATTACGCAGCACTATACAAGTAATAATAAAACATTACAGGGATGCATTACATACACAAACAAACAAGTACAGTATTTGGGTACATTACAGATTTAGGTGCAATAATTGAGTTATACAAAAGGAGAGGAATGCCCTGCCCTTGAGCACAATCAGTAGTAGTTCACTTTAAATACAAAGTGACCTGCGGGTAGAAAGGCTCTCAAGCTTACAATCTAAAGAAGAGGGAATGGACACAGAAGGTAATAGAGAAGGGAAGTAAGTCTGATATAAGGCAGTGTAAACTGAGAGTGAGTGAAGTGTGTGGCGAGCAAATGAGGGTTGGGAAAGTGTAACAGAATATGGTAAAGTGTCAGTGCAGAGGCTACGAGTGTAAAGTAGTGTCTCTAACATGGTTAATTAGTGACAGATGCACCTAATTGCTGTGTTAGAGGTGTTTATATATTAAGGTAAACAACATGGTGGGTGGTGGAGGGAGGATTGGAGGGCAAGTGCTTGCAGAGGAGTTGGGATACTGCTGTTGGTGTGTGAGTTTGAAAGTTGCTAGCAGAGGAGCTGGGCTACTGCTGTTAGTGTGTGAGCTTGAAAGTTGCTAGCAGAGGAGCTGGGATACTGCTGTTAGTGTGTGAGCTTGAAAGTTGCTAGCAGAGGAGCTGGGATACTGCTGTAAGTGTGTGAGCTTGAAAGTTGCTAGCAGAGGAGCTGAGACACTGCTGTTAGTGTGTGAGCTGTAAGAAAGAGAGTAATGTGCACTCCCAAGAGGATTCAAGTTAATGGTGAATCAGAACACAAGTGCCGATTCCCTGTTTACAGCTATGTTAAAGGGAGTTTCCTTTGTGTACCAGCAGTAAGCTTATTGGCGTTTAGAAAGTGCGCATACACTACTCTCACTGTGCAGTGCTACTAGGAAAACTATTGGATGAGCATATCAAAAGTCAGAGAATAAAATAAACTCTCACAAGGTGGGCTAGAGGGGGAAAATAAGTATGTGTTTAAATATGTAATTTACATAAGTCACGTTAAGAAAAAAAAAAAAAATCAATTGCTGTCAATCTTTTTCTTGAATACAATGTGTTGGACTATTGCTTTAATCTATGTGTCAGAAAACTCAAAAAGGGCAACAAATATAAGCATGATTAAGAGAAGAGGATGTACAATTAGTGTTATTTTCAGCACAGGAACAGTTAAAGGTTATAACTGAGGTCAATGGTTTCTTTCTGAACCAACACAAAATTCTGCATTAATTAATTCATTTTTGCAATGTTAGTTATAGAAGGTAGAAAACCAGTCTATGTGAAAGTAATCTATATGTTGGTGAAAGTAATTTGTAATGTGATGGCATTAAAAATGTAATTGCATCTGATTAGCATTAAATGTACAATTCCAACCTAAGAAAATCTTTTAATAAGCTAATCTTAGGTGAAAAAAAATCTTGGTTTAGAAATGGTTTAGATTTTTTTCTGCAGACAGTATAGCTTTGCTTAACAAAACACTTTTTGTTTTTTTACTCAAGGTGGTTAGCATGTTTCCCCCAAGCTGCCTATTAAATAGAGGCATTGTTGATTTATTGGTCTTGCAGAAGTTCTCCAGAAATTCCATTAAGGACCAACTAGATGCAATTTCTCAATAATTATTGCTTTTTTAGAAAGAATCATGCTACATTATCACTGAATTGTTTTATAAAGCTCTTATAATATTTTCACACTATTCAAAAATTGCTGTACTTATGGGATTGTGTTTCTTGTATGGGAGAGTAAATAATGCATGAAAGGGATACTGAACCCAAATTTTTTTATGATTCAGATAGAGCATGAAATGTTAAGAAACTTTCTAATTTACTCCTATTATCAATTTTTTTCATTCTCTATCTATCTTTATTTTAAAATTATGAATGCAAATCTTAGCAGCCAGCCCATTTTAGGTTCAGCACCATGGATAGCACTTGCTTATTGGTAGCTTACATTTATCCACCAATAAGTAAGGATAACTCAGGTTCTTAACCAAAAATGGGCCGGCTCCTGTGCATTCCTGCTTTTTAAATAAGATGGCAAGAGAACAAAGAAACATTGATAATAGGAGTAAATTAGAAAGTTGCTTAAAATTGCATGCTCTATCGGAATCAAAAACGAAAAAATGTGGGTTTAGTGTCCCTTTAAGCTGCTAAATCATTCCTAAATCAGAGGGGAAAAAAGATGCTGATTTTTTTTTACTAATTAATCGTCTTTTTAATTTATTTTTTATTTTAAAGTTATTTTTTCTTCATAGTTACATTCTATTCTATGTATCAAGCCCCTTATGCAGCCTTATGCAGCTGATTCCACGCAAGCCTTCAGTCTCGCCGGAAACAGGAGTTAAGAAGCAGCGGTCTTAAGACTGCTGCTCCTTAACTCGTCCGCCACCTCTGAGGCTGCGGGCAGCAATTAGCCCGATCAGAAACGATCAGGTTGATTGACACCCCTGCTAGCGGCCGATTGTCCGTGAATGTGCAAGGGGTGGCATTTCACTAGAAATGCTTGTGCAATGATAAATGCAGACAACATATGCTGTCTGCATTTATTGATGTGCAGCGGACATGTCTTTAAATTTCCTAAGGAAAATCAAACATTTATAGCACGTAAAGGAATGGCTATTCTCTGTGCAGTCAAAGAACAAGAACATAGTCCAGCAAACACTATATAGTAGGATGCACAAGCTGTAGCAGGGTACTGCACAAACCCTGAAGTAACATCCAAAATATCAAAAGAACAGCAGCACTCCAATTCAGTAATTAATTACCAATTTATTGCAGCATCAGCAAGAAAACCGCGGTTGTCTTGCTGATGCTGCAATAAATTGGTTATTATTTACTGGATTGGAGTGCTGCTATTCTTTTGATATTTTGGATATTCTCTGTGCAGGTCAGGCCATATGAGATTTTCACCATTTAGGGTCTGATGATCTAAAGCTCCCTGGGCTGGCGAGATTAATAAAGAATGCTCGCCAGTCCTTCTATTTCCTTGGTGGAATCATCTAAAGCCACTTTTCACCCTAAAAACAATATAAGGGACATATGGAAAGTGCACAATAACGTGTTTTTTAAACATCATACTAAACAAATAATTTAACCATTCACACAAAAATAAGCAGGGAAAAATTGTATTGTTAAGGTGCTTTAAAAATAGTAACACAATTCTTCACCAAAAATCGTTTTTTAGCAAAAACTTAAAATACGTATGAATATTACACAGGAATAAATCATATTAAATATGCAGATTGTAAATCATAATTTTAGTACACTGGATGTGCAAACATCCCTTAGAAATTCGTATTTATAAGTACAAAATACAAAGCGTAATTGTTTTTTTTTGTAAAATGAGTTGAACATGTGTGTTTCATGGGCTTATATGAAATTGTCCCCCTAATCCCAGCATAATTCTGTAAAGATTTTCGCACTACAGATCTCACAGTTTTTTTCTCACCTACTAAAAGGTGGCCAACTTTTCTTAAAACACTTCAAATACTTAATACCCTAAAAATCTTTAAAAGAAATTTTCAAAGTACAATGGTTAAAAAAAGTGCATCACGTTTAATACATAATAATATTTAATAATACAATGATTAAACCACTGGTGGGTAAAAGATCTATAAATATTCAAATAGCATACAATTGTTTAAAAAGTACATTTAAAAATTGGCAATTACATAGATTCTAATATTAGACTGCCCCTTAGTTTTGTAGTACCGGTAATAATTTGTAGTAATTTTTTTTAACCATTGTACTTTGAAAATTATTTTAAAGATTTTTATATGATCTTTGAATGAGATTGTGACTGATTTGGTGTAACAGCTTTTAGTACTCATTTTAACCATTTGAGATATTGGGATATATCTCATCAAAGAGCTTTTGCAATTCACCTGGGTATATTTTATTTGTTGTATATTTGTGCACCATGGCACAGGCAAGCTGGAACAGGAAAGGGTCTTCCTCAAACTGTTGCCTCAAAGGTTGAAGCACCCAATTGTCTAAAATGTCTGGTATCTTGAGGCAATAAGGTGACCTTTCACTGGAAGGGCATGGCCCAAACCCCAAATAACAGCCCCAAACCGTTATGCCTCCTCCACCAAACTTTGTAGTAAGCACTATTAATTCTGATAGGCATCATTCTCCTGGCATGTACTACACCTAGATTCTTTTGCCAGATAGTGAAGCATGATTCATAACTCCAAAGATCAGACTCGCTCTGTAAGTTTGCGTTGTCTACCACTTCATGGTTAGGCTGTTGCTATTCCTAGAGACTTCCCCTTCACAGTAATAACACAGTTAACTGGGGTAGATTTAGTAGGGCAGAAATGTCATGAACTGACTTGTGACAAAGGTGGCATTCTATGACAGTGTCATATTTAAAGTCACTGAGTTCTTAAGTAAAACTAATTGTACTATCAATGTTTGACTATGGAGATTTCATTGCTATGTGCTGGATTGTATGCTCCTTTTAGCAATGAATGTTGCGGAAACACCTGAACTCAATAATTAGTAGGGGGGTTTGTATATTGTTGGCCATATTATGTCTTAAGCCATCTTGCAGTAGTGTTTTCAACAATATTTATAGCAAGGTGTTTAAAGCAACATTGTTTATAGCAATGTGTTTATGTGTGTGTGTGTGTGCGCGTGTGTTTGTGTGCGCATATGTTTAACTGCCATCTCATGTTGGATGGTTCTCCATAATTTAAAATATATCTTAAAAAGGAAGATATCTTCATATATTTTTACCAAAGCTTACCCTATTACCACTTTTCATATCAAAGTCAGGGATACTGTAAAATACCCAGTAAACATAAAAAGATACATTCTTTACTTTGTCATTTCACTGTCCAAACTCTTATTCTGGCCCTTATCTTCTACTTTCTGTACTACAGTAACTACTTTTTAGTTGTCCTACATCTAATCATTCTGCCCTGCAAATGATCCTGCTTGAGTCATCCTCTTCTCTTTCAAATCTCTCCCATGTTTGCCTTCTGACAACCCTCTTCTGATGTCTTATTAAGTCACATAAACCAGATTAAAAGTAGAGCATTATTTAACGCTCTAATTGATAGTAAACTGTTTT
Source organism: Bombina bombina (assembly GCF_027579735.1). Taxonomy (NCBI): domain Eukaryota; kingdom Metazoa; phylum Chordata; class Amphibia; order Anura; family Bombinatoridae; genus Bombina; species Bombina bombina. The sequence continues at coordinate 744,426,107 of NC_069501.1, read as the reverse complement.
TGCTTGGGCGCTAACCCGGCGCGCATAAAAATCTGAACATAGAATATCTTGCAATAACCTATTCCCTCATAGAAGCCAATAGAGCAAAAAAAGTGGGGAAAACTAACACCCTACTTGTGCGCAAACCTGATCACATTCTCAAGTGCGCTAACCCGATATATAAATACTGTAAGTATTTCACATTCCATTGTTCTTCACATAGAAGAATATGTTCTATTTATTCATAAATACACACACATATATATATATATATATATATATATATATATATATATATATATATATATATGAATAAGAATATAAATATATATATATATATATATATATATATATATACTGTATATCTCTGATGATATTTTGATAAAATATATATCTATACCTATACAACAACATTTAAAATTAGGGGAGGTAAAATGTGTTCCCACAGCTTATAAGCTTAGCTAGGGTTAGTGCAGTGATTCATAACCATCCTAAGACAGACTGTTTCGTGTTTATTGCCACTCATCACCTGGGAGAAGGTTTGAATCACTGCTGGGTGAAGTTGATTTCTGGGCAAAATACAACAACATTGAAAATTAGGGGGAGGTAAAAAGTGAGTTTAAAATCCTCCACTACGCACAAAATATTGAGAAAATAACTCATTGTGTAGTTCATTAACAAATCTAGACAGGCCAGAAGGCTTGTTTCCCACAGAAAACCTCTGAATTGAAGTACTTGACCTCAGACTTGAAGTAAAAAGGTGTGTCATTGTGAACATCATTTGCATATCTTACCCAGAATCCTTTGCTACATTGGAAACAATGTAATTCAGAGGTTTTCTGTGGGAAAAACAAGCCTTCTGGCCTGTCTAGATTTGTTAATGAACTACACAATGAGTTATTTTCTCTATATATCTATACATATATACATTATTATATATAGGTATATATATTATATATAGGTATAGATATATACATAGGAATATCTATTTAGAAATACTTAGAACATATTCCCCTTTGTGCAGAACATTGGAATGGGAAATCATTACAGTAAATACATAGCTAAAACTTTTATTAAATATACATTTTGCATAAATATAATTTTTCATGTTTTCATCTACTGAACTATCAAAGGGCTCCAATGTTCTTCTATATATGTCTATAATACATATGTATTTATGTGTTTATATGTGTATATATGTCTGTAAATACATATATATTGAGATATAAATAAATACATATGTACATATATATATAAATATATATCCATCTTTAGACATGTATATGTATATATGTCTATGTTAAAGCCCTTTGCCTGCTTTTTTTTGTAACACCTGAGACCTCATATCTTTGAGCCCTTATATCTTTTTTGTGCAATATTTTTTTATAGAATTTTATTATATGGTGTTATTATAATTGTAACTGTATTTGTTTGTTTTTCCTCTTTATATTTATAATCAAATGATTCTTTATATTTCATCTCACCTCTTAAGTTTTGCTCAGAAATGTCTCCTCTACGCCACTTGCCACAGAATAATTTAAAATTATTGTCCCTGTGATTCTGAAATATGCATATTTTGGTTGTTAAGTCCTTCTATAACAGCATTTAAATCACATCGGAAACTATTTTGTTTACAAAACTCAAATTGAAGTAGTTCTATTTGGCACTTAAACACAATAGAAGCCATAGAGATGCACTTACCTAGTCAACCTTAAGTGCCTAAATTGTGTCTGCCCCTTTTTATATGTATATACTTTATAATCCAAATAAATAATATTCACAGTCTGATAGCTGCCAAAGTAGTTGTTACTCTGCATTTTATTATAACACGAATTTAATAGTGAATGCCTATTCATGGTATTTATATCAAGCAATAAACTTCAACTTGTAGTATGATTCATCAATAGTAGAATAAATATAAATTAGAATAGATGAAGTTAAAATAGCTGGCTGTAAAAACTACCTGCTGCGATAGCCTTCTATTGCTCAGTAACTTATATTTAATTTTAAATATAAAAACTGGCACTGACGTTTTAGGTGATAAATGCATTGAAAATATCTTTCATCTTAATTGGCTTTGCCTTAATGCCAATGTTTTAGCTTGACTGTAAATCGAAAGCTTTTTTTTTTCTTGCATTCATAAACTGTGTGTTTGCATTATCCTCATTAGCAAAATTAATAAATAAAATAATGACAGCACCATAAACCTTAAAATAAATAAGATTGAGACCAAAATCACACCTAACATACGTCTAGATTACGAGTTTTGAGTTAGAAGCTATGCGGTGCTAACAAGCAGTTTTCTCTCACCGCTCACTTACATACAGCGCTGGTATTATGAGTTTTCAGAAACCCGTTGTTAAAAGGCAAGAAGTGAGCGTTGAGCAAAATTTTGCTCCAAATCTCACTCCAATACCAGCGCTGCTTAAGTCAGCGGTGAGCTGGTGTAACGTGCTCGTGCGCGATTTCCCCATAGGAATCATCGGGGAGAGCCAGCTGAAAAAAAGTCTAACACCTGCAAAAAAGCAGCGTAAAACTCAGTAACGCAGCCCCATTTGATTCCTATGGGGAAATAAAAGTTATGTTTACACCTAACACCCTAACATGAACCCGAGTCTAAACACCCCTAATTTTACACTTATTAACCCCTAATCTGCTGCCCTCGACATCGCCAACACCTACATTTATATTTAACCCCTAATCTGCCACTCCGGACACCGCCGCCACCTACATTTATTTATGAACCCCTAATCTGCTGCCCCCAACATCGCCGACACCTACATTATATTTATTAACCCCTAATCTGCCTTCCCCAATGTTGCCGCAACCTACCTACACTTTTTATCCCCTAATCTGATATCCCCAACGTCGCCGCCACTATATTAAATTTATTTACCCCTAAACATAAGTCTAACCCTAAACCTAGAACCCACTAACTTAAAATAATTTAAATAAATCTAAATAAATATTCCTATCATTAACTACATTATTCCTATTTAAAACTAAATACTTACTTATAAAATAAACCCTAAGCTAGCTACAATATAACTAATAGTTACATTGTAGCTATCTTAGGGTTTATTTTTATTTTACAGGCAAGTTTGTATTTATTTTAACTAGGTAGAATAGTTACTAAATAGCTATTAAATATTTAATAACTACCTGGCTAAAATAAATACAAAAGTACCTGTAAAATAAAACCTAACCTAAGTTACACTAACACCTAACACTACAATATATTAAATAAATTAACTAAATGTAATACAATTACCTAAATTAAATTAAATTAGCAAAACTACAAAAAAAGCAAACACTAAATTACAGAAAATAATAAACAAATTACAGATATTTAAATTATTTACACCTAATCTAATAGCCCTATTAAAATAAAAAAGGTCCCCCAAAATAAAAAAATACCCTAGTCTAAACTACCAATAGCCCTTAAAGGGCCTTTTTGCGGGGCAATGCCCCAAAATAATCAACTCTTTTACCTGTAACAAAAAAATACAAACACCCCCCCAACATTAAAACCCAACCCCCAAATAAAATACTATCTAAAAAAAACTAAGCTCCCCATTGCCCTGAAAAGGGCATTTGGATGGGCATTGCCCTTACAAGGGCAGTTAGCTCTTTTGCCGCCCAAACCCTAACCTAGAAATAAAACCCACCCAATACACCCTTAAAAAAACCTAACACTAACCCCCTGAAGATCGACTTACCGGGAGACATGTTCATCCAAGGGTCAAAGTCCTCAACGAAGTTGGGAGAAGTCTTCATCCAAGCCGGGCGACGTGGTCCTCCAGAAAGGCAGAAGTCTTCATCCAGATGGCATCTTCTATCTTCATCCATCCGGCGCGGACCGGGTCCATCTTCAAGACATCCGACGCGGAGCATCTTCTTCATCCGACGACTAAAGCTGAATGAAGTTACCTTTAAGTGATGTCATCCAAGATGGCGTCCCTTAGATTCCGATTGGCTGATAGAATTCTATCAGCCAATCGGAATTAAGGTAGAAAAATCCTATTGGCTGATGCAATCAGCCAATAGGATTGAAATTCAATCCTATTGGCTGATCCAATCAGCCAATAGGATTGAGCTCGCATTCTATTGGCTGTTCCAATTAGGGGGGTTGTTTGTAAAAAATTTTACAGGTAAAAGAGCTGATTACTTTGGGGCAATGCCCCGCAAAAGGCCCTTTTAAGGGCTATTGGTAGTTTAGTTTAGGCTAGGGTTTTTTTTTATTTTGGGGGGCTTTTTTATTTTAATAGGGCTATTAGATTAGGTGTAATTAGTTTAAATATCTGTAATTTGTTTATTATTTTCTGTAATTTAGTGGGGGTTTTTGTACTTTAGCTAATTTAATTTAATTTAGGTAATTGCATTTAATTTAGTTAATTTATTTAATAATTTTGTAGTGTTAGGTGTTAGTGTAACTTAGGTTAGGTTTTATTTTACAGTTTGTATTTATTTTAGCTAGGTAGGTATTAAATAGTTAATAGCTATTTAGTAACTATTCTACCTAGTTAAAATAAATACAAACTTGCCTATAAAATAAAAATAAACCCTAAGATAGCTACAATGTAACTATTAGTTATATTGTAGCTAGCTTAGGGTTTATTTTATAGGTAAGTATTTAGTTTTAAATAGGAATAATGTAGTTACTGATAGGAATATTTATTTAGATTTATTTACATTATATTTAAGTTAGTGGGTTTAGGGTTAGACTTAGGTTTAGGGGTTAATAACTTTTAAATAGTGGTGGCGACGTTGGGGGCGGCAGATTAGGGGTTAAAAAGTGTAGGTAGGTTGCGGTGACATTGGGGAAGGCAGATTAGGGGTTAATAAATATAATGTAGGTGTCTGCGATGTTAGGGGCAGCAGATTAGGGGTTCATAAATATAATGTAGGTGGCGGCGGTGTCCGGAGCGGCAGATTAGGGGTTAAAATTTTTATTATAGTATTTGCAATGCGGGAGGGCCTAGGTTTAGGGGTTAATAGGTAGTTTATGGGTGTTAGTGTACTTTTTAACGCTTTAGTTATGAGTTTTATGTTATGGCGTTGTACCATAAAACTCTTAACTACTGACTTTTAAATGCGTTAGGACTCTTGATGGGGTAGGGTGTACCGATCACTTTTTTGGCCTCCCAGGACAGACTCGTAATACCAGCGCTATGGAAGTCCCATAGAAAAAGACTTTACAAAGTTTACGTAGGTTTTTTTGCGGTAAGGCCAAAGAATTTTGCAGTGACCCTAAACCTTCAAGACTCATAATACCAAAGGTAGTGAAAAAGCAGCATTAGGACCTCTTAACGCTGCTTTTTTACCCTAACGCACAACTCGTAATCTAGCCTATAGACACTGTAAATAAACTCTAAAAAAATTCTAGCACATATATATCAGTATACCATCAATGTAAAAGACAAAAATAGCTTTATGTGAGATCATTTAAAACCTGTAACATGGTAAATATTGCAATAAATATACAACAATCCCCAAACCATTCATATGCACATAAAAAACACACATATCAAGAAACAAGTCAAGTGACAACATGTAGAAAGCACAGTTTTCTTATGCAGTCCCATATCCAGTATAAGGTGCCAACATATGTACTGTAAATCAGTCAAATTATAGTCTTGTGTTCAAACATATATAATGCTTCCATAAATAATGACCCTATCTATTTAACATTATACACATTATGATGAATCTTGATAAGATCAGATTCTATTGTTTACTAATAGTGATGTCGTGAATAGTTCGCCGGCGAATAGTTCCCGGTGAACACATGCGATGTTCGGTTCGCCCCTATTCTTTATCATTGAGTAAACTTTGACCCTGTACCTAACAGTCAGAAGACACATTACAGCCAATCATCAGCAGACCCTCCCACCTCCTGGACAGCATCCATTTTAGATTCATTTGGAAGCTGCATTCTTAGTGAGAGGAGGGACAGTGTAGCTGCTGCTGATTTAATAGGGAAATCGATAGCTAGGCTAGTGTATTCGGTGTCCACTACAGTCCTGAAGGACTCATCTGATCTCTGCTGTAAGGACAGCACCTCAAAAAAGCCCTTTTTAGGGCTAGAACATCAGTCTGCTTTTTTTTTTTTTTTTCCTGTGTAATCTAATTGCAGTTGCCTGCCTGCCAGCGTGTGTGTCAGGCACACAGCATATACTGTGCCCACTTGCCCAGTGCCACCACTCATATCTGGTGTAACAGTAGTGTACATTTAAAAAAAACAACACTTTTTTGACTGTGAAATAATAGCAGACAGCTGCCAGTACCCAAGATGGCCGCCAATAAGGCAGATGGGGAGGGTTAGAGAGCTGTTTTGGGGGGGATCAGGGAGGTTGGGGGCTAAGGTGGGATGCTACACCACAGCATATATAAATATGCTAAAAAAAAATTAAAAAATTAAAAACCTTTTATTTTAGTACTGGCAGACTTTCTGCCAGTACTTAAGTTGGTGGGGACAATTGTGGGGTGGGGGAGGGAAGGGAGCTGTTTGGGAAGGATCAGGGGGTCTGATGTGTCAGGTGGGAGGCTGATCTCTACACTAAAGCTAAAATTAACCCTGCAAGCTCCCTACAAACTACCTAATTAACCCCTTCACTGCTAGACATAATACAACGTGTGATGCGCAGCAGCATTTAGCGGCCTTCTAATTACAGAAAGCAACACCAAAGTCATATATGTTGGCTATTTCTGAACAAAGGGGATCCCAGAGAAGCATTACAACCTTTGTGCCATAATTGCACAAGCTGTTTGTAAATAATTTCAGTGAGAACCCTAAAATTGCGAAAAAATTTAATTTTTTTTTAAATTTGATCGCATTTGGGGGTGAAATGGTGGCATGAAATATACAAAATGGGCCTAGATCCTTACTTTGGGAGTGTCTACTACACTTAAGCTAAAATGAACTCTACAAGCTCCCTACATGCTCCCTAATTAACCCTTCACTGCTGGGCATAAAACACGTGTGGTGCGCAGTGGCATTTAGCAGCCTTCTAATTACCAAAAAGCAACGCCAAAGCCATATAAGTCTGCTATTTCTGAACAAAGGGGATCCCAGAGAAGCATTTACAACCATTTATGCCATAATTGCATAAGTTGTTTGTAAATAATTTCCTGTGAGAAACCTAAAGTTTTGAAAAAGTGAACAATTTTTTTTTTTATCGCATTTGGCGGTGAAATGGTGGTATTAAATATACCAAAAATGGGCCTAGATCAATACTTTGGGTTGTCTACTACACTACACTTAAGCTAAAATTAACTCTACAAGCTGCCTACATGCTCCCTAATTAACCCCTTCACTGCTGGGCATAAAACATGTGTGGTGCGCAGTGGCATTTAGCAGCCTTCTAATTACCAAAAAGCAACGCCAAAGCCATATAAGTCTGGTATAATGCATGTCTTGGCACACAGTGTTGGGGCAAGGGGTCCATCTTGACCATTGATACCTGGTCTGCAAAGCATGGTCAGGGCAGGTATAATCACCTACACTGCGCACTGTGAATCGGCGTAACCTTACACTACCTGATCGATACAACATCATACCGATGTTTTAAAGCACGTTATCCAAACAATTAAGGAATGTTAGGTGATTTATGCCCTTTATGGATTAAAACCAGACTCTGCATCAACTATGCTAATTTTCCATGGGAGTTTTTGCCATGGATCCCCCTCCGGCATGCCACAGTCCAGGTGTTAGTCCCTTGAAACATCTTTTCCATCACTATTGTGGCCAGAAAGAGTCCCTCGTGGGTTTTAAAATTCACCTGCCTATTGAAGTCTATGGCGGTTAGCCCCGGTTCGCCGGTTCGCAAACTTTTACGGAAGTTCACGTTCGCCGTTCGCGAACACCAAATTTTTATGTTCGCGACATCACTATTTACTAATTCTATATAGACGTTCTTAATATGGTACAAATTTATCACAAATCAAATTGTATAAATAACTTGTCCTCATATTCAATTTTTCTTCAAACTGGCCACAAATAAGTTAGCCTATGTCAGAACTACAGTTTCTACTTTGGGCCTGTATTTTCAATTAAGTCTTTCTAAAGTATTTGTTTTTTATTGTTCCTAAGAGGAAATACTCTACTTGTCAACTTAGAAATGATGCAATTATTGAAGAGGTAATACAATTTTGAATCATTGGGCATTTAATACATTGCACAGGGGTGTACTTACTTCTTGTTGTCCTACTCTCAATGCAACAAAAGTCAATACACCTTCATCACTGACACAACAATTTGGAAAAACTGTACAACAGTAATTTCTATGTTCTGTATGATTGAGCCCCTAGCAGCCCCCGTACATTAGAGATAGAAAGACATAAAAAATGCTGTTTCATGTAAAAATATCTCAAAAAGATCCCTAATTAATCTTCTTTCTTTCTGTTTACAAATCATTTCATAAAGAAAAAATATGCTCATCAAGAACAGACTGAATGGTGACAGACACCCCTGGCACTAAACCCTGCAACAGGAGGAAATGTGCCCCATGCCAACACATTAGTACTCAAACCAGACAGCACATCAAAAGCAAACAATCATAAAATAATTATATACCTGCAAATCCAGAAATGTAATATATCTAATTCAGTGCAAAAGTGCCCTCATATGAAATATATAGGTCAAACAAAACAAACCACTACACAAAAGGATGAATCATCATAGACGACTGCATACACCAACCAGATACAGGAACCCTAGTGGGTAAACACTTCTTTCAACCTTGACACCCTGTTAAGGATTGAAAAGTACTAATCTTAAAGGTAAATTTTAAATATAACTTTGATTGAAGGACATGGGAATTACAATATATCCAATATTTTTAACATCCAGGATTTCTGGCTTGAATCAAGACTCTGGCTTTATGACACACTATGGGGAGGTGCAAAACTATAAAATATCCAAGACATCCAATTACCTGGAAACTTTATTTTTATTTATTTATTTATTATTATTATTATTATTATTATTATTATTATTATTATTATTATTATTATTATTATATGTACAAGACAAATAAGCCTCTCCTTTTCAGACAGCTTTTATCTGAAGAAGAGACCTGTGAGGTCTTTAAAGCTTATGGAATAAAAAAACTTTATTTTGTCAGTCTCTTTAAAAAGTATCGCAATCTACTAAAGGAACATTAAAAAAATAAAAGACACTGCCCGGTTGATGGGGGATGCTGTACATGGACGTGCAATGTCCATGTTAAACAAAATACTGTTTATAATAATACTGAAGTATTATTGTATCCTATAAATATGATTTAATACTGCCCAATAAAGGTCTAATTAAGCGATCAAAAATTGTTATAGGCTGAAATATTAAAGGGACACTGAACCCAAATTTTTTCTTTCATGGTTCAGATAGAGCATGCAATTTTAAGCAACTTTCTAATTTACTCCTATTATAACATTTTATTCATTCTCTTGGAATCTTTATTTGAAATGCAAGAATGTAAGTTTAGATGCCGGCCCATTTCTGTTGAACAAACTGGGTTGTTCTTGCTGATTGGTGGATAAATTCACCCACAAAAAAGTGCTGTCCAGTGTACTAAACCAAAAATATAGCTTAGATGCCTTCTTTTTCAAATAAAGACAGCAAGAGAACTAAGAAAAATTGATGATAGGAGTAAATTAGAAAGTCGCTTAAAATTGCATGCTCTATCTGAATCACAAAAGAAAAAAAATTAGGTACAGTGTCCCTTTAACTCTGGTGTTCATGCAAAAGAGAGTCTTTATCTGCTTGCAACATTGTTGACACAACAGTACCAAGAACATTGCTGATGTAGACAAATTGAAACTGTTCCGATGTAGACAAATTGAAACCACGCGATTGTGCACACGATCGTGAGATTTCAATTATTGGATCGTGTTTGGGGGGCATCCGTACATCCCTAGGAACGCCCACCAGACTGCGATCAAATCCTGTAAGCACAGAAGGCTTCAGGACAGCCATTGGCTATGACGTTCTATTCCGTCATAACGGCTCTAAAGCCCAGTGTAATTATGACGGAATAGAATGGCATAACGGCATTAAAAGGTTAATAGCACTATCCATATAGCAACATTTATTCACTGGATAGCACAGGGTGCAATGTCATTGCTTATATTACAAATGCTGAGTTGTGTGGTGTTGTATTTATCTATCAATCCATCTTTCTTATAAATATGTGTATTTCTATAATATATGGACAGATGTTTAATAAAGGTTTTTATATATATATATATATATATATATATATACTGTATATACAGTATATATATGTGTGTGTTGAAAAGAGGCATATGTGATACATGAACATGTTTTTAAATTCTCTTTCATTCATGGCTAGTGATGTCGTGAACCTAAAATTTTGCGTTCGCAGGAACGGCGAACGCGAACTTCCGCAACTGTTCGCGAACAGGCGAACCGGGCGAAACCGCCATAGACTTCAATAGGCAGGCGAATTTTAAAAACCCACAGGGACTCTTTCTGGCCACAATAGTGATGGAAAAGTTGTTTCAAAGGGTACTAACACCTGGACTGTGGCATGCCGGAGGGGGGATCCATGGCAAAACTCCCATGGAAAATTACATAGTTGATACATAGTCTGGTTTTAATCCATAAAGGGCATAAATCACCTAACATTCCTAAATTGTTTGGAATAACGTGCTTTAAAACATCAGGTATGATGTTGTATCAATCAGGTAGTGTAAGGGCTACGCCCGCTTCACAGTGACAGACCAAACTCCCCGTTTAATGGGACAGTCTACACCAGAATTTTTTATTGTTTTAAAACATAGATAATCCCTTTATTATTATTAGTGTGAAGGAAACTGACTGCTATTATTTAACACAGTCAAAAAAGTGTTTTTTTTTTTTAAATCTACACTACTGTTACGCCAGATATGAGTTGCACTGGGGTGACACTGTGCCCTGGCAGGCAGGCACTGAAACGCACACGTGTGAAGGAAACTGACTGCTATTATTTAACACAGTCAAAAAAGTGTTGTTTTTTTTAAATCTACACTACTGCTACACCAGATATGAGTTGCACTGGGGTGACACTGTGCCCTGGCAGGCAGGCACTGAAACGCACACGTGTGAAGGAAACTGACTGCTATTATTTAACACAGTCAAAAAAGTGTTGTTTTTTTTTAAATCTACACTACTGTTACACCAGATATGAGTTGCACTGGGTGACACTTTGCCCTGGCAGGCAGGCACTGAAACGCACATGTGTGAAGGAAACTGACTGCTATTATTTAACCCAGTCAAAAAAGTGTTGTTGTTTTTTTTTAAATCTACACTACTGTTACACCAGATATGAGTTGAACTGGGGCGACACTGTGCCCTGGCAGGCAGGCCCTGAAACGCACACGTGTGAAGGAAAGTGACTGCTATTATTTAACACAGTCAAAAAAGTGTTGTTTTTTTTTTTAAATCTACACTACTGTTACACCAGATATGAGTTGAACTGGGGTGACACTGTGCCCTGGCAGGCAGGCACTGAAACGCACACGTGTGAAGGAAAGTGACTGCTATTATTTAACACAGTCAAAAAAGTGTTGTTTTTTTTAAATCTACACTACTGTTACACCAGATATGAGTTGCACTGGGGTGACACTGTGCCCTGGCAGGCAGGCACTGAAACGCACACGTGTGAAGGAAAGTGACTGCTATTATTTAACACAGTCAAAAAAAGTGTTGTTTTTTTTAAATCTACACTACTATTACACGAGATATGAGTGGTGGCACTGGGCAAGTGGGCACAGTATACGCTGTGAGCCTGACACACACGCTGGCAGGCAGGCAACTGCAATTAGATTACACGGGAAAAAAAAAAAAAAAAAAAAAGCAGACTGATGTTCTAGCCCTAAAAAGGGCTTTTTGGGGTGCTGTCCTTACAGCAGAGATCAGATGAGTCCTTCAGGACTGTAGTGGACACTGAATACACTAGCCTAGCTATCGATTTCACTATTAAATCAGCAGCAGCTACACTGTCCCTCCTCTCACTAAGAATGCAGCTTCCAAATGAATCTAAAATGGATGCTGTCCAGGAGATAGGAGGGTCTGGGAGGGAGGGTCTGCTGCTGATTGGCTGGAATGTGTCTTCTGACTGTGAGGTACAGGGTCAAAGTATTACTCAATGATGACGAATAGGGGGCGGATCGAACATCGCATATGTTCGCCCGCCGCGGCGAACGCGAACAATCTATGTTCGCCGGGAACTATTTGCCGGCGAACTATTTGCAAAATCACTATTCATGGCAACTACATAAACAACCTCCAGATACACCAGATATTACAGCCTGACTGTACACTGATTGATAGTGTTAGTATATTGCTCTGTGTTTTGCTTCTAATGAGCAGGTGATCTTTTTCAGCTATGTTGATAATGCATACAAATTCATCATATGATGGTTCAACACTGATCCCCACCAATTCTGCACATTGCGCACTCATTTCGTATCACAATTAAATTCCAGAGAAATGTATTGTCAAATCTGGATTAGTTTCAAAATACTGATCATAGTATTTGCAGAAAGTTTTGTGATGATATGTTTTTCTGACATATACAGTATTTTGCACTTATTTACTATATAAAAATATTTTATTTTATATTTCATTTGACTTTTTCATAGATTTGTTGTATAACCTCTTTTAGTAATATTTTTTTACATAGTTTTTTTAAGGCAGTCCCATTATTAAATATTTGTTTCCATCAAGCTGCAAAGTTTAGGGTATTTTGCATAAAAAATATGCATTTTTTAAAAGATCTTCTGTTGGTTCTTTAATTGGAATGGCTTAGTTTTCACCCATTAATCTCTTTGAATATTTAGAATTTTGCAGATTGCTTATTATGTATGAAGAATGAGGCCTCACTGAGTGACAACATTTATCCAAGCTTGCCATGGTGACCTCTACAGACTAAAGAAATGTTAGAAATATTAATTAGGAAAACAAGTAGATACTGGGGCATATTTATCAAGCTCTGTATGAAGCTTGATGCCCCGTGTTTTCTGGCAAGCCTTGAGGCTCGCCGGAAACACAAGTTATGAAGCAGCGGTCTAAAGACCACTGCTCCATAACCTGTCAGCCTGCTCTGAGGCGGTGGACAGACACTGCCAGAAATCGAATACGATCGGGTGGATTGACAACCCCTTGCTAGCGGCCGATTGGCCGTGAATATGCAGGGGGTGGCATTGCACCAACAGTTCACAAGAACTGCAGGTGCAATGATAAATGCCGAGAGTGTATGCTGTCTGCATTTATCGATGTGCAGCGGACAGGATCCGCAATATCAGATCATCTCCGCTCGCACAATGATAATTCAGCCCCACTGTCTCTATTAAATACATTTCACAACTAAAAAAGAAAATAGTTTTCAATACAAACAAAAAGTCATGAGTTCAAGAACAAAAAGGTTCTTTGCAGCAATGATGCACCAAGGTAGTAAGAAAATACACAACAACAAGGACTTGTATAGGATGCAAATATAGCAAAGGCTCCTAAACATCTGATCTCAAAAATCAACTATTTGCTGTAGAAAAAGGGGACTGGTTACAACAATGGTTAAAACAATGCTCAGTGTTGAAGACAACTGATATATGGTTCATAATTCTGGATAAGTCTTATTCTGAATATACCTGGCGTAATTCTCTAGCCAATTGTTATAAAAATAATCAAGGATAATAATTAAGTGTTAGAAGGGTCACTGTTCAGGGAATGCTGTGCAGTTAATGATATTCCAGTGTGATGTGTGCGTTAATTTACCTTTTCGTTTTTTTTTTACTAGTGATCTGCTATTCATAACTGAACATAAATATCTAAGATTTAAAAAAAAAAAAAATCTTAATGACATAGCATTTCAAATTTGATAAAGTGCAATTAAATGGGGGGTTGTCCGAGAAGTGGCCAAGATGGCTGCTTTTTTAGTGGCTGAACACTGGAGCTGATAAATCCTCTGTTCACCGCTCATCAGATATGCAATCCAAGCCTAATTCAAAGCAATTCTATTAAGCTTAAAACTTGATGTGCAGACTACTGTAACTTCAGCCAGGAAGAACTGAAAGGATGTGAGATGCAGCAGAGGCCATATAAAAGCTTAGAACTTCATCTACCCCCTCCCAACATTCCTGGTGATCCGGGATAAACAGCTGTCTATGCTGAGTTACCTTAATATTTGGAACTATACTTTAGTGTATATACTTATATAATAAATTTTCAATAACCTGATGCAAGAAAGAGGGTTACTAGAAGTGCAATCCTGGAGTTACAATCAGTGTACCGTCCAATGTAGTTATACAAATCATGAAGGCTACTACTCTTTTAGAAGAAATACATTTTCTTCTCAACTGATAGCAAGAGGCCTTCACAGTGTCCATTAAAAGCAGTGTTTAACCCCTCTTCCGATACTTCATCTCCAGAGGTTACCCTGAGTATCTCTTCCAGTGGAGCAACATGATTGCAGCAATGCCTTAGGGTCCCAGCACTCACCGACAAACTGTGCCTCCGGTTATTTAGTTACCATTGGAAGACAAATAGATGCAATTGGAGCTTTGACATTTTCAAGATATAATAAGCCAAGCGTTCCTCAACATAAATGAGATGGAGACTACTGATGTGAAGCGTAACATAGGAGACTTGAGGGGAACTTTGTGCAATGAGGAGGAGTGTTCTAACCTGTGGGTCATGGGGTACAGAGATCTCATCAATGCAGCTGGAGACACATTTACTAGGACATATCGATGGAGGCTGATGGCTATATTTTTTTGTTGATACCTGGAGTCAGTGTGTAAAGCTGCGTATGCACTTAGTTTATACAGGATACCAGTGGGACATTTATATATGTATTAGGTAAACTGGAGTGGGTTAGAGATACGGACTGGTTATAGTGCTGGGTGGTTTCTGAAACCCTACTTTAAATAACCACTAAACTTTGATTGCTCTTCTTAGCTGGTGTTTTATGAAGGATTCATTTTTCATTGCTTAGATTTGTGGACATTTGATCTGAACTTACACAGATTCCTGCATGCAATTGAAACCTTTGATTTTATTTGTCACTCTTTTTGTGTTAGTCATTTTTTTTTTCTTTAATGTACTTACCCTAAATAACCCTAGCTGTGACAAATTGTAGAATTCAATAACTATTGTGTGGGTGCAGTTTAGCAATAATGTATTACAGATAGAGCTAGAAGGAATTAACTTTTAAAGGGTCTGTTAATTAATGTTGTTTTGCTTAATTCACATTTTTCTAACTGCCTTCCACATGTTTGCAATCATTCTATATAAATCTGTTAACAGGCTCTCTTATTTCATAAAATGTTAAATTTTTAATGTCCAGATCAGCCCATTCTGTGTTATTTATACATTGAATTGACTGTAATAGTGACATACTAGAGTCTCAGGAGGTGACTACCTATATATATATATATATATATATATATATATATATAATCTAGTCACCAGTAATAGCCCACTTCCTAGTCTAACTCTGTGTATTTATACTACTATGCCATCTTGTGGACACACCCTAAGACATTTGATATCATCTTTTAGGAGCTAGTATTCCCTTTAGAGTCTTAAAGGAATAGTCTCGTCAAAATTCAACTTTCACGATTCAGATAAAACATGTAATTTTAAAGCAACTTTCTAATTTATTTCTATTATCCATTTTTCTTTGATATCTTGGTATCTTTTTTTAATGTAAGCTTAGGAGCCAGCCTATTTTTGGTTCAGCACCTTGGTAGTGCTAGCTGATTAGTGGCTACATTTGTACACCAATCAGAAAGTGCTACCAGGTGCTGAACCAAAAATGGTCTGGCTCCTATGCTTACATTCTTGCTTTTTCAAATAAAGATACCAATAGAACAAAAATTGATAATATGAGTAAATTAGAAAGCTGCTTAAAATATCCTGCTCTATCTGAATCAATTAAGTTTAATTTTGACTAGACTAATCCTTTAAGTCTAATATCCAAGTAACACAATTTGTTGATTGTTCACTGGTGTAATGCTCACCTCACCTTTATATTATGCTCTTTTGACACAAACATAGCCCTGTATATTATAGTCAAAGACGTCTGGGGCAGTCTTAATTGCCATTTAAAATTGATATTTATTTAGTGATATGAAGCATTTTTGTTTTAACTTGAGCTTTGACAGTTCATTTTTTGTAACAACCTCATACCTTTTGCAGTCTATATCCTTCGATTTTATTTGATTGCTCTCCCTTTATCTTAATGCTAGTGCGTAGGTACTGAGCTATTAGCTACATTATATAATTTGTGGGATATCAATATCCTGATATTGATAGATTTATTGGCCCATATTTATCAAGCGCCGTACGGAGCTTGAAGGGCCGTGTTTCTGGCAAGTCTTCAGACTCGCCAGAAACACAAGTTATGAAGCTGCTCTGAGCAGGCGGACAGGAATCGCCGGAAATCAACCCGATCGAATATGATCGGGTTGATTGACACCTCCCTGCTGGAGGCCGATTGGCCGCGAGTCAGCAGGGGGCGGCGTTGCACCAGCAGCTCTTGTGAGCTGCTGGTGCAATGTTAAATGTGGAGAACGTATTGTTCTCCGCATTTAGCGAGGTCTTGCGGACCTGATCATCACTGTCGGATCAGGTCCGCAAGACCTTTGATAAATTGGTACCATTGTATCTAGGTCCATGAGTGGTCCATTGTGTGTTGTTCCCCTGCAATTCCCTCTTATTACTAATATGATGTGGTTGGAGGTCCAGGAGAGGCCACTGGTTATAGTAAGGGATATATTTCCCATTTCTTTTAATATTCTATTACAGAGTTAATTTAAATGATAATAATAAAAGTGTGGTCTATTATATTCTATGCTATTTCATAGCATAGAATATAAGTGTTCATATATTTTGTTGTTTTGTTACTTGATACTATTTTCCAGGTTTGAAACAGACAGTGTACTTTCTATTGTATATACTTAGTGTAGAACATTTTAAACATTTTCTTTCATTTTTTTTATGATATGATTTTGTTTATATTATTTTATATTGACCTTTAAAAAAGTGAAATTTAAAGGGTATAAACTTTTCTTCAGGGTCTCAGATAGAGCGGGTAATTTTAAACAGATTTCTAATGTACTTCTATGATCAATGTTTCTTCATTCTCTTTGTATCTTTTGTTGAAAAGCAGGGATGTAATGCTTAGACGCCGGCCCATTTCTGGAACAGTTTTGCAAGAATGTTATCCATTTGCAAGAACGCTAAGTGATAGCACTATTTCCTGCCATTTAGTGCTCCAGACATCAACCTAGATGTTTCTTCAACAAAGAATATCATGGGAATTAAGTAAATTGATTATCACAAAATACAATTTTTGAGTTTCATATCCCTTTAAGTCAATTAATATTTAACTTTAAAGATTTTTGCAATTTATTAGCTTTTTGATGGAAGCAAATATGCATGTATTACTGAATTAGAAAAAGTCTTTTATGGATATAGCCCCTATTACATTTCTAGGTTTGTATATATTGATATTATTTTACACATATATGCTTACTAAAATAACACTTTTCAATTCTTTTCAATGAGGCAAAAACCTACTTCCACATGATTTAAAATAATTAATTTTAGCAGCTTGAATATTTTTCCAACTGTTCTGATAAATGAAAAAATATATATGTTTTAGGCTAAATGTGTTTTTCAAAATTGCTAAGTAACAAAAAAAGCATTTAGAACAAGCAAAAACAAAAGATTCTGATACAAAATAGTTACAAAAAAACTGCTCTTTTACTAATCAAATCGAGTAGTGTGTGACATATGGACATTACCAAAATAGATTTTCTCCTGGGGCTGTGGATGTCCATCATGACTTGTGTCGGTGGCATAAAGACACAGAAGTAACATTTTAGTGCTGCAATTTGTTTTTGTGGGGGAGGAACATTGTTCTGAATGTTCTGTCATATGCACAAAAGAATCAAGGGCAGTGGAGTTTTGCTCCAATTAAATAGATGCTTTTGTAAACTGTATGTGGCTTTATTGATAATTGGAATACATTGCATGCTTGCAGAAATTATATAATGAAAATGTATATTTGGTTACAATATTTTGAAATAAAAATAAAGCATGATGTAACATCAAAATGTTTGTACTTCTCCTTGTCATTGACAAATGCAGCTAATTAAAAAGATAAAGGAAACTATGATGAGAGTAGAAATCATGTTGGGATTTTGTTTTTCAATACTGTACCCTACTAAGGGCAGCATTCAGATGCATAATTATTGATAGATTCTTCCATTATCAGATGTGAAGATAATTTATTGAACAGAATGTCATATAATCGAAATATGATGCAGCTACATTATTCCTTCTTGGCAAGATAGGCACAACTTCTCTTGTGCTTTAATATTGAACAAACCTAGCTTTACAAGGCCAGAATACGCTGAAAACTGGGTGGATTGCCGTCTTCTAAAACAGACACATTTGTACATCCCTTTTCTCATTATTTTTTTGTTTGTTTGTCTACACTCTCTCTGGTAATCACCATGTGAGGTTTATATGAAATACCACTTTATCAGGTCAAATTTTAACTATAATAATAATTTTAACTCATGTTTTATATTTTGTTTAAAAAGGAAAATGCATAATTTGTATGGGCAACCCCAAAGAAACAGTAAAGATTACCAAAATCTAAAATTAGTTTCCACATAAAGGCAATCACTTACTATGGGTTAAAATGTAGTCCAAATAATCTGTAATTGTTGCTCTATACATGTCACAGCCAACCCTAATAAAAATTTGATGTAGGCAAAATGTAATATTACATATGTATATATAAAACAACAACTTTAATTATTTCTAAGAGAAAAGTTATAATTCTGACATTTGTGAGATTCCTTTCCAGCAATGAAAAGTAAAATACATCTTTTATCAAAGGTCATTCTCTCCATCTTGTGCATCACTAATTGCCTGAGGAAATACTGAATCTGCCAAAAATAATGCATAATTTAGATACGCCATTTAAAAATTTAGTTTACAGATTTCTTCAAGTGATAATATAAATAAGAGTACAGAACTACATTTAATGAAAGCAGTGTAAACCTATGGAAAATCATAGTAAAACATTAAAAAAAATTGATGGTTACCCATAAATTCAATTATCTGGCCACCAATTTGTGAGCTTTTTTATTTTTATGTTTTTATATTACACAGAGGGCTGTTCAGCCAAAGAGAAACTGAATTATCTACATTATTTAAGATAGTTGTTGCATGCTCCTGCACTTCTGCTAGTGAGGCAAATGTCTTTCTTTACCGTATTGTGGGAAGGTAGTAATAAGGGTTAATTGCAGTTGGAGAGGCTAGTGTCAGTCATTTGAAATGTTTAAAGGGACATTGAACACTTTGAGATTGTAATTAATATAAAATTATAAATTGTATATAATAAAACAACTCTGCAATATACTTTCATTATTTATTTTGTCCTCTTTGCCTGTAATTCCATTCTGAAATTGTGAGCTTTTCAGTTCCTGTTAAAAATGGAAGTGCAGAACACTGTTAAATCCAGCACAACCATTGGCTGCACACTCTAGTGACCTATTTATAACTGACCCTAATTGGCCACAGCAGAGAAGGTAACACAAGTTACCACATGGCAGCTCATAGACACTAAAACTTTACACTTATTTTGTCACTTTTTAACCAACTAATGAAACTTTAAAAAATACATCTACATGTTAGTCATGGACTAATCTTTTCTTTGAATGCATCATTCTATCTAGCATGTATTTAGTGTTTAATGTCACTTTAAGGTAATTGTTGTTAGGCATATTGGAGCTGCACCATTTTAGGTTATTTGTGGTGCACGGGGGGGGGGTAGCTTAAACTTTGATGGATCATTAACACATGATATGAGACAGGTCTTTTACTGTGAATATTATGTTTTGTTTAACAAAAAAAAGATTTTTATGATAGCTTAAATTAGTTGTTTAACTGAATTTAAGAGACACTTAAAAATTGTTTAGTGGAACCCTCAGTCACAGGATACTGTCTCTATTATCTTATAGTTGCTTCCACAGAAAATTATAGCAAGCCTATTTATTGTGCCTATCAGCTTCTTACAAAACCTTAGTATTGAACCCATTGACTAAGTAGGGTAGGAGGCAAATGTATGGTAAACAATACCTGTATCAATAGATGCTACAAGCAATAGAAGGTATAGAGATTGGGTAGTTGATGTTTCACTTGTCAGCTTCACAGGTGATCAGCTATCATATTATATAGGTTTAGTCTAATTAATAACAGAGTAACTGGAACAAAAAATATACAGCAATGTGATTCTTCATATTACATTCAGTCCAGAAAATTGCAAACAATGTAGCTTAATATCTATGTACTGCAAGTGGGGCTATGATACCCAGTGCCAGCCAACTAAGATTTGCCTCTTTATTTGAGCCAATTATTTTTTACTTACATTTCTTTATTTTGCTACAATTTTATTACATTTGGAATTTCATTACATACAGGAGATTGTAGAAGATATGTTTATTATTAAACGGATATTTACATGCATTAGTTAGGTTTTTTGACTATTTAACATTTGATTTTATAGTTTTTTTGGGTGGTTTTCTTATTTTAATTAAAGCCCATTCTCATTACTTTTTTTGTGGAAAAATGACCTAACAGCTGGATAATATAATATATTTAATACGCTTGTTGTAGATGACATGTTTAAATCTTTAGCAGATATCTAATTTTTGCAATTTTATTTTGATTATGCACTTGTTTGGTTGTCAACATTTCCTTTTGTTTGCTTGTTCTACACAGAGGTTGTGTTTTTCTATTTTGTGCAAATTCTTCTGTCCATTCAACGGTATTGTACATAATTCATAAGAAACCCTTAATAATAATAATAATAACAATAATAACAATAATAATAATAATAATAATAATAATAATAATACAAAATATTGATTATATTCTCACATTGAAAAAATTGCATTCCATGACACAATTGTTATTTTAGCATTTTGATTATATATATTTGTAAAAAATACATTTATTTTCTTTATAATAAGGCACCAGAGGCTGTTTTATTCAATTTTGATTTCAAATTCCATGTTAAACTGTAGAGCTTTATGAGCTATAAAGTAAGTCAAGCTTTTCATAGCTACTTCAAAATCAAAATTGTTTAAACCTTATTAATATATAGGTACAAACCCCTTTATTCAAACTGTTTAGGACTGGAAAAAGTTTGGATTTTGAAATATTTGTATATTTGCTTCAGTAAAATGGGGAGGGGATGGGACGAAGTGTAAACAACATCTTATGTCATGTAGGCAATATTTACATGTCATAATATAGCTTATACATGCATCCTAAGTGTATGTTTATATCATTTTTAATATTTTTGTATACATAGTTCTATATGAGAGGCAGCACAGTACTGTAATCAGAAAGGTAACATAGACCAGCATTTGCATTTTAGAACACAAAAACTAAACTTGTGACTTACTAGCGGGCTGCGGGGACAATGGGAGATTTTATTATTATTATTTTTTTAACTATTTAAAGAAAAAGTCTGGATTTCTGAATTTTCCCAGATTTGTTTCTGTACTAGAAATTAAATATAGGCTAATAATGTGGCAAATCACTTACAAATCATACATGTTAGCCAAATACATTTTTTTTATAAATAATTACTGAATCTTTGCCAAGAAAAAAAAACATTTTTTTTAAAAGCAACAATTCAAAATTCTAATATTAACATCGGTATGTTGTTTTTTATTGATTTTGGGAGCTAATATTCAAATATATTGATCTAATGTTACATTTAATATTTGTCATTACTCTTCCATTAACCCTTTTACTCTAGCAAGCAGTAAACAGATTGACTTCAGTTTTACTAATGTGAAACCATAATATACATATTTACTTTGGCTTCAATACCCAAATCCCTCTAAACAATCTTAGTATTCAGTACATTGTCTGTCTGCCTCCTTCAGACAATAATTCCCTTGCAGCCCTTTATCTTTCACATGTCTGGCAGTAACACAACCTTCGTATACTGTTCCATTTTAGTATCTTTCCTTCAAATCCTCTTCTGTACCTAAATCATGCAGTGTACAAAACTTTATTTTTGTATCTTCTGTATTCTTAGACATATATATATATATATATATATATATATATATATATATATATATATATATATATATATATATATATATATATATATATATACACTTTTATCCTTGAATGATTGACCTTGCATTGCATATGGAAACATACAAATTGTGATTTTTTTTTATCTGAATGTATTTCATGTTGAAATACATTTCTAACTGAAGTCTGAAGTGAAGTGCCATTGATATATTTAAAATATTCTGAAATATTAAATATTTGACAAGGAATTTGCCATACTAGCCACTTTTACCATATTGACTAACAATCTATAAAACTAAAACAATTTGGAACACCACTGACAATTATTCTTCAAAGTTTGAATGTTTTTTTAATGCCACAAATAGAATGCTAAATGGATGTTCTAATTATCTGTTTCATTGTCATCTAATTATTTTTTCCCCCTATCAACCTTAATTAGATATACTGATTTTACATAGCATGAACCTAATATTATTTTAGTATGCATATTCAGATAAATCATATTATGCCTAAAAAAGCGTAAATATGCATATCAGTTTGTATTACCAATGTCATTCAGAACACAGCAATTTTGACTTATTCTGAAAGGCTTCATTTCTAATTGAATAAGTGAAGAATAATGTATTGCACATTTTGAGACACATATTGTAATTTTCTTCTATGAAAAATGAAGATAATTCTTTCATCCATCTCTTTTGCTCTGTAACTCATATTGAAAAAAAAAGACAGACAGAACTGTTCTATTTCCATCACATGTAGGATTAATATGATGTTTTATTTCTGTGTATAGAATTGTATGTTACATGTTGTATTTGCATGGTACTCATTTTACTATTGTTAAAGTCACTGCAAAGTCAAAATTAAACTTTCATAATTCAGGTAGCAGATTAAGCTTTAAACAACTTTTTAATTTACTTTTATTATCCAATTTGCTTCAGTCTCTTGGTATCCATTGTTGAAAGGTATATCTAGGTGGGCCCAAGAGCAGGGAGCAACCTTCTGATATATATATATATATATATATATATATATATATATATATATATATATATATATGCAGCTCTTTCATCAAGGATCTAAAGAGAATAATAGAAGTAAATTGGAAAGCTGTTTAAAATTGTTTGCTCTTTCTGGAATCATAAAATAATTTTTTTGTTTTTCATAACGCTTTACATACACACAAAGGGCTCCATTTATCAAGCTGTTAGTTCAGCTTGGCGCCCTTATAGCACAGGCTTAAAGGGACAGTCTACTCCAGAATTGCTATTGTTTAAAAAAATAGCTAATCTCTTTATTACCCATTCCCCAGTTTCACATAACCAACACATTTATATTAATACACTTTTTTACCTATGTGATTACTGTGTATCTAAACCTCTGCAGACTGCCCCTTATCTCAGTTCTTTTGACAGACTTGCATTTTAGCTTATAAGTGCTGACTCATTAATAACTTAACAGGAGTGTGCACAATGCTTTGTATATGACACATAAACTTGCTGTGAAAAACTGACAAAATGTGTATAAGTGGCACCCTTCAAAGGCTTAGACATTAGCATATGAGCCTACCTATGTTAAACTTTCAACTAAGAATACCAAAGGAACAAATCGCATTTGATGATAAAAGAAAATTGGAAATTGGAAAGATGTCTGAAATTGCATGCCCTTTCTGAATCGTGAAAGTTGAATTTTTACTAAACTGTCCTTTTAATTATGCAAGCCTACAAACAATGTGTTATAAAGCTGTCGTAATAAAAGATGTTTGTTCCTAATCTCTCTAATACCAAGGGGTCGATCCGATAAAAATCGTCGCCCGCAAAAGCTGGCGAAGCCAATATTTGCGCGGGTTTGGTATCCTATATACGGCGTAACCTAGAAGTTACGCGCGTATATTTCTGCCGTCGCCAGTAGTTTTTTGGGCCATAGGCAGGTATACCAAACCCGCGCAGTTTGGTATCCAATATACAGCGTAAGGACTTACGTGGCGAAAATGGAGAAATCTTACTCCATTTTCACCTCGCCACAAAAAGCAGCCGTAAGAAGCCTTACGCTGACTATTGGAGCCCCGTAACTCTCTAAACTAGCTGCTAAATAAACCTAACACCTAACGCATGCGCAATGTCTATCTAACTGTCAACCGCGATCTGCTAAATAAAACCTAACCCCTAACGCATGCGCAATGTCTATCTACCTGTCAACCGCGATCCCGCCGCCGCAATCCCTAATAAAGTATTTAACCCCTAAACCGCCGCCATCTACATAAACTAACCCCCTACTGTGAGCCCCTAAAACCGCCACCATCTACCTGATCTATCCCCTAATCTGACCCCTTACACCGCCGCCAGTTATATTAATATTATTAACCCCTAATCTAATATCCATAAAGTAATAAACTCTATTACCAGCCCTTAAAAGGGCCTTTTGCGGGGCTTTGCCCCAAAGTTAACAGCTCTTTTGCCCTATAACCTGCCCTCCCTACACCGCCACACCTATATTAATGGTATTAACCCCTAATATAAGCCCCTTACACCGCCGCCATCTATATTAAAATTATTAACCCCTAATTTAATCTACCTACCCCGCCGCCAGCTATATTATCTATATTAACCCTAAGTATATTATAGTTAATATAGTTATTACATTATATATATTAACTATATTAACCCTAATTATATTAGGGTTAATATAGTTAATATAGTTACTATAGTATTTATATTAACTATATTAACTCTATCTAACCCTAACACCCCTAACTAAATTCTTATTAAATAAATCTAATTTATATTATAAACTAAAATATTCCTATTTAAATCTAAATACTTACCTATAAAATAAACCCTAAGATAGCTACAATATAATTAATAATTACATTGTAGCTATGTTAGGGTTTATATTTATTTTACAGGTAAATTGTTAATTATTTAAACTAGGTATAATAGCTATTAAATAGTTATTACCTATTTAATAGCTACCTAGTTAAAATAATTACCCAATTACCTGTAAAATAAATCCTAACCTAAGTTACAAATACACCTACACTATCAATAAATTAAATAAACTACAAATATCTATCTAAAAATACAATTAAATAAACTAAACTAAATTACAAAAAAACCAAACACTAAATTACAAAAATAAAAAAAAGATTACAAGATTTTTAAGCTAATTACACCTATTCTAAGCCCCCTAATAAAATAATAAAGCCCCCCCAAAATAAAAAAATTTCCCTACCCTATTCTAAATTAAAAAAAAGTTCAAAGCTCTTTTACCTTACCAGCCCTTAAAAGGGCCTTTTGTGGGGG
The DNA here is from genome assembly GCF_027579735.1 of Bombina bombina. Classification (NCBI taxonomy): domain Eukaryota; kingdom Metazoa; phylum Chordata; class Amphibia; order Anura; family Bombinatoridae; genus Bombina; species Bombina bombina. The sequence continues at coordinate 744,400,688 of NC_069501.1, read as the reverse complement.
CATGCCCCAAAGAAAACTGCTCTTTTGCCTGAAAAAAAAACACAATACCACCCCCCAACATTACAACCCACCACCCACATACCCCTAATCTAACCCAAACCCCCCTTAAATAAACCTAACACTACCCCCCTGAAGATCTCCCTACCTTGTATTCACCCCGCCGGGCAGAACTCTTCATCCGATCCGGGCGATGTCCAATCAAGCGGCAAAGAAGAATTCTTCATCCCGGTGATGTCTTTCTCCAAGCGGCAGCAAAGTCTTCTTCCATCGGGCAGCATCTTCCATCAAGCGGCATCTTCAATTTTCATTCTTCGCTCCTCCAACGTGGAGCATCCATCCCAGCCGACGACTGAACGACGAATGAGGTACCTTTAAATGACGTCATCCAAGATGGCGTCCGTCGAATTCCGATTGGCTGATAGGATTCTATCAGCCAATCGGAATTAAGGTAGAAAAATCTGATTGGCTGATTGAATCAGCCAATCAGATTCAAGTTCAATCTGATTGGCTGATTGGTTCAGCTAATCGGATTGAACTTGAATCTGATTGGCTGATTCAATCAGCCAATCAGATTTTTCTACCTTAATTCCGATTGGCTGATAGAATCCTATCAGCCAACCGGAATTCGACGGACACCATCTTGGATGACGTCATTTAAAGGTACCTCATTCATCGTTCAGTCGTCGGCCGGGATGGATGCTCCGCGTTGGAGGAGCGAAGAATGAAGATTGAAGATGCCGCTTGATGGAAGATGCTGCCCGATGGAAGAAGACTTTGCTGCCGCTTGGAGAAAGACATCACCGGGATGAAGAATTCTTCTTTGCCGCTTGATTGGACATCGCCCGGATCGGATGAAGAGTTCTGCCCGGCGGGGTGAATACAAGGTAGGGAGATCTTCAGGGGGGTAGTGTTAGGTTTATTTAAGGGGGGTTTGGGTTAGATTAGGGGTATGTGGGTGGTGGGTTGTAATGTTGGGGGGTGGTATTGTGGGTTTTTTTCAGGCAAAAGAGCAGTTTTCTTTGGGGCATGCCCCCACAAAAGGCCCTTTTAAGGGCTGGTAAGGTAAAAGAGCTTTGAACTTTTTTTTTAATTTAGAATAGGGAAGGGAATTTTTTTTATTTTGGGGGGCTTTATTATTTTATTAGGGGGCTTAGAATAGGTGTAATTAGCTTAAAAATCTTGTAATCTTTTTTTTATTTTTTGTAATTTAGTGTTGGGTTTTTTTTGTAATTTAGTTTAGTTTATTTAATTGTATTTTTAGATAGATATTTGTAGTTTATTTAATTTATTGATAGTGTAGGTGTATTTGTAACTTAGGTTAGGATTTATTTTACAGGTAATTGGGTAATCATTTTAAATAGGTAGCTATTAAATATTTCATAACTATTTAATAGCTATTATACCTAGTTAAAATAATTAACAATTTACCTGTAAAATAAATATAAACCCTAACACAGCTACAGTGTAATTATTAATTATATTGTAGCTATCTTAGGGTTTATTTTATAGGTAAGTATTTAGATTTAAATAGGAATATTTTAATTAATAATATTAATATTAGATTTATTTTAATAAGAGTTTAGTTAGGATGTTAGAGCTAGATAGGGTTATTATACTTAATATATATATATATATATATATATATATATATATATATATAATATAATAACGATATTAACTATATTAACCCTAATATAATTAGGGTTAATATAGTTAATATATATAATATAATAACTATATTAACTATATTAACCCAAATATAATTAGGGTTAATATAGTTAATATAGCTGGCGGCGGTGTAGGGGGATTAGATTAGGGGTTAATACATTTATTATAGGTGGCCGCGGTGTAGGGGGATGTAGTTTGTAGGCAAAAGAGCAGTTTACTTTGTGACAAAGCCCCGCCAAAAGCCCTTTTAAGGGCTGGCAAAAGAGCTGAATTCTTTGGGGCATGCCCCGCAAAAAGCCCTTTTAAGGGCTGGCAAAAGAGCTGTTACTTTGGGGCAATGCCACGCAAAAAGCCCTTTTCAGGGCTATTTGTAGGGTTAGACTTAGGTTTAGTGGTAGGGATAGTTTAGTATTTTAGGGGTTAAATAATTTAATATAGATGGCGGCGGGGTAGGGGGATTAGATTAGGGGTTAATAATTTTAAAATAAATAGCGGCGAGGTAGGGGCTCACTTTAGGGGGTAGGTAAGGTAGATGGCAGCGGTGTTAGGGGCTCACTTTAGGGGGTTATAGATTTAATATAGCTGGCGGCGGTTTAGGGGTTAACAACTTTATTAGGTAGCGGTGGGCTCCGGGAGCGGCGGTTTAGGGGTTAATACATATTTTATTGTTAGGCTAGTGAGGGGGGATAGCGGATAGAGGGTTAGACGTGTCGGGCTATGTTAGGGAGGCGTGTTAGACGTGTCGGGCTATGTTAGGGAGGCGTGTTAGACAGTGCGGGTGATTTAGACTTTAGTCAGATTTTGTAGGCGCCGGCAGTTTCTAACGTGGCGCAAGTCACTGGCGACGCCAGAAATTTGTACTTGCGCAGATTTCTGGACATCGCTGGTTTATCCGGCTTACGGCACGTTAGCATCTGCCGGCGCCGTATATGGGATAGCTCGAGTTGCGAGCTGAAACTGCGGGCGACGCAGGTTCCCTCGCTTGCGCCACAAACTACGATCTATATCGGATCGCGCCCCTAATACCTGGGGGAATTAAATCATCCAGAACTCATTTGTCCAGAATGATTGACAAGCCCTGCTTTTGCGCAATTTGTTACGCAAGAGTAGGGGGTGGAGCTGCATTTATCATTTCCTTGTGTAATAATAAATGGGGGCTACCCAATTGACCTAAAAATCATAGCTGGGAGCCTTGTATAGAGCCCAAAATGTTCACAAACCTATATGTAGTCATTGACAACGTTATTTCTGAATCTATGGCATTTGAAACAAGGACATATAATTTGTGCATAATAAATTGTTACATTTCTAGGTCTCTGTTGAGTAAAAGTTGCTAAAAATTGTGAGGGGCTTTGGATTCTTAAAGAAATACAATAAAGAAATGCCTGTTTATAATGTGATGTGTTTTAAAATGATGTTACCCTGAGTTATAAAGAAGTTAGCTTCTTTCTCCAATATGTAGGAAGTAAAATTGACAACTTTTTATTATTATAAGAATGATAAATATATAACCAATTTTGAATATTTTTAAAAAAATAATAATTATAAATTGATTGCGGGTGTTTACCAGGCACATGCAGTTGTTGTTTTTTTCCTACAGGAGGGCAACAAAATTAAATAATCCAAAAAAAATAATTGTCAGTGGCAACATATACAGCAGGAAAGAGTTGTTGTACACATGAGCTGCACATAATTTTTAACATGGTGGTTCATTGGTATCAAAAAGAGACACAAGTGTGTGCTTATGCTTAAATATTTTTTTTTTCATTTTGTTCCACTAACACAACTAGTGAACTGATTAAATTCTTTTTTCCAAAGTTATTCAACAGATCCAACAATTTATATTTATATGGGTTGAGGTTGAAGAGTCTGTGTATGTTATGTGTGTGTGTGTGTATTTCTATGTTTGTGTGTGTGTTTGTGTATGTATGTGTGTGTTTGTATTTGTGTATATGTGTCTGGGTTTGTGTATGTTATTTGTGTATGTATGTATGTTTGTGTGTTTCTTGAATGTGTCTGTGTGTGAATGCGTCTGTGTGTGTTTGCATGCATCTGTGTGTGCATGCATCTGTGTGTGTGTGTGCATGCGTCTATATGTGAATGTGTCTGTGTGTGTTTGCATGCATCTGTGTGTGTGCATGCGTCTGTGTGTGTGCATACATCTGTGTGTGTGCATGCATCTGTGTGTGTGCGTGTGTGCATGCGTCTCTGTGTGCGCATGCATCTGTGTGTGTGTGTGCATACGTCTGTGTGCATGTGTTCATGTGTGTGTGTGTGCATGCGCCTGTGTGTGCCTGCATGGCTATCTACATATATTTCTATAAAACCAGTCAAAATATTTTAAGATTAAATTTAAATTTCTTCCTTTCTGAGCACTTTCTGGAATTATTTTTGGATTAAAGTGATTCAATTAAATTCCTGCTCTGACTCATCATTAATTATATTCTTTACCTTGAGTATGTACTGTAACTCTTGCCAGAGATTACCTGTGTATAGGACATTGTTATATTGAAAAATGTGAACATTTAGTATTGCCTTTGATTGGCCATAGCAAAGAAAACAAAAATAACAAATGACATCAATTTTGATGTACTTTTGGCAATGTAATTGTTATTTGCTGATTTATGCTATGGAAAAAAATACTTTTAATGTTGCTGAAAGGTAGTTTGAATTTGCATGTATTGCTTATTACATTGTCTATGAGCCTTTCCTAAACATTGTTAGATTTGACTTAATTGATTGACTAAAAATCATGGCAAATAATGCAAAAGTATTAATGTGACTACATTATCATTATCTTTGCAGTATTCCTGCACCATGGATACTGTTACTGTGGTAAGATAACTACAGTGGCATTTCCATGGAAACATTTTTCCCTTGCCTGACATACTCAGTATTAAAATGTGGATGGGTACCAAAAAGTTTCATTGTTTACAGAAATCTTTATCAACTACAGTCCCCAAAAAGTCCTAAAAGGCATGATTTTAAGTATTTCCTTTATTAGGCTGTTTACTAGATCAGTCTTTGGGAAATCTTTGAACCCTTTAAAACAACAGCTAACATACCCTGTATGTCACTTGTAGTTTGCGGATTAAGAGGATAAATCTGGTCTCTTATGGGTCGTTAAGAACTGCATTTAGCTAACCCTGGTTTATTGTTAAAAGGACAGGAATCACGATTTTTTTTCTTTCATGATTTACATAGAACATGCAATTTTAAATAGCTTTCCAAATTACTTTTATTGTCTAATTTGCTTCATTCTCTTGATATCATTTGTTGAAATCATATCTTAATAGGCTCCATAGCTGCTGATTGGTGGCTGCACATACTGTAGATGCCTCTTGCGATTGGCTCACCAATGTGCATTGCTATTTCTTCAACTAAGGATATCTGAAGAATGAAGCAAATTAAATAGAAGACAATTGGAATGTTGTTATTATTATTATTTTATTATTATTTATTTATAAAGCGCCAACTGATTCCGCAGTGCTGTCCATGGGTAACCAAGATAAAAGGACAGTAAAATATGAGACACCAGACAAAATTTAACAAACAAATACAGGGGGAATTGGGAGCCCTGTTCCCGTTGGAACTTACAATCTAAATGGGTAGGAGGGTGAGAAACAGGAGGTGGAGACTGCAAAGGTGGGAATGATGTTAGTGTGGAGTTAGATGAGGGCAACTATTATGGCAAGTGGAATTCATTGGGGGAAGGTACTGAGAGGGGTGTGGGGGGTGACCGGGGGCGGAGATGGAAGGTTGCAGTCTTGTGGTGGGATGTTACTTTGGTTGTTTAAAAACGGTTGTTTAAAACAGTATTCTCAGAGGCTTAACTAGAAACCACAGGGCCCAGGTGCAAGGATCTAAGAAGGGCTCCCAACCCACCCCCCCCCAAAAAAAAAAAAATGTGAATTTGATACATATCTTTATTTATTTATTTTTTAACATTTAACACAAAAAAGTGTGAATGCCGGTTAGATGGCTGGCCTGACCCTATTCACCCCAGTATTTAATATAGTGACCACAGTAGTCTGTGACATGGTCCAGCCCCCCGTACTGTATATAATGGTACTGTATAGTGACACTGTTTACCCCCTGCCCCCCCCCCCATGCTGGACAAGGTCTGTAATCTGCTGGTTCCACAAACATACACACACACACACACACATACATGCATGCATAAATAAACACACAGTCACTGAAGAGATATATATATATATATACCTATGTATCCGATAGGCCCTATATATGTGCCTTATTACTATTACTGTATTACTGCATGCAATTATGGGGTTAAATATTTCTGCTAAACTATAAAATACAGTATATTATATTCATTTGTTACTGTAATTTCCCAATATCATAAGCTTCTGAATTTCCTGTGCACGTGTATTGCAACATAATTTGTTCTACTAACAACCACATTGCTACTAACATAGACAGGGGTGATGGGCATAAGAATTACTGCTGAATACATTATAAAGAAATGTCATACACCCATATATGGCAGAATCACTTCTCCTTTGTGTAAATCTGTGAAAAGTATAACTGTTTTGTCTTGCTGATAATAAAACCAGAATTGCCAAGCATCCATATTGTCTCTGTCTGTCATTTGGCGATTCTCCAGGATCCTGTCTTTGGAGATTGGTATATTAGCTCTCAGTCAGGGAGTCACTCCGGCCGGAGGAAAAATAGTTACCCCTACAGTCACATATATACATACACACATACACACACACACATAAACACCAATGGGTAAAACAGAAACACTAACCTCCGTAATCAGAGACAGAGACACTAGTGAAGCATCATGTCACACTCACATGATATCAGTGCAGGCAGCGGCAGGTCAACGTTTTTTATTTAAAAAAAAAAATGGAAAAAAAAGCAGGTTTTTTCTTTTCTGAAGCTGCCCCTCCCCTTTGGGGGCCCGGTCGCAGTTGCAACCTGGGTATTCTCTATCTAAATCATGAAAGAAAAATTTTGGGTTTCAATCCCCTTTAACATATATTTTGTGCATGCCCCACGCTCCATGGAGAAGATGAAAAGCAAATTCTAAAACATCTTATCATAATTCTTAAAATCAAACAGGGGATTTGGGCAACTTGCAGCATTTTGAAAACCTACTTTACATACTTAGCTTTTTGGCCTTCCTACAGAGCATGCAGCAAGCAAATTATTTTTACATAAAAGCAAGAGGTCTTTTTAAATGGACAAAGAACATCGTATAATCACAAGAAATGTCTGTTGTCTTGCTATGGAATAACAAGTCTAAACATTTTTTAATTGTGGATTGTGCCATTCAAAAACTTTACAATCTAGCTTGCAAGACAACAATATATACTATGAATGTGTCAGAAAGCAATGAATAACTTGCTTAATTAGTTGTTATGTGCAATGAATTATCTGGCTTCAGAGCCAACAATTGTCCTAAAGAAGGCTGTTGAGAGGACATTGTAAGAATTGTTCACATTGCAAATCTTCTCAGTCACATTTCATAGAATCTGTGGACAGTTCTGCCAGTCTGCCAAAAGCATTAAAGTACAACATAAGCTGCAAAATCAAAACTGCCTTACTAAACACTGGCCAAAAGAGAGAATTTGTTACCCAATGGAATTTAATATGCCATATGCTGCAGCAACACATCAATAAATAATGATTCAAAATGTTGAAACAAGGAGTTGACCCACTTAAGGACAAAAATCTCTACAACAAAGCTGACCATTTTGCAATAGCATTTGAGGAAACGACTTTAATGATAACAACCAATAATATATAACAATCTATATTTCAAAATAAAATGCGATCCAGGCTTTCCTTGAAGATCCATTTAAAAAAGCTGAATCTAGTTTTAAGGTCAACAACCTTTGTAATAGCAGTTTTCTAAGATAAGATGATTCATGACAAAACCATAAGCCAAAAATGGAAAAATTATTATAGAAAAAAAAATTGTTAAAGGAACAGTAAACAACTTGTGATTTGTATATAAAGGACCAGATTACAATTAGAGCAGTATTTAACGCTCCCGATCATGTGCAAACTCTGCTAAAAGTATCCTTTTTGCGTGCGTTAGGAAACACTCTTTTTACAAGTTAAAAGTATAAAAAATTAGAGCGCTAACCTGATGCGCGCAAAAAGCCAAAGTCAGGATATCATGTGAGTTAACGTATCCTCCCATAGAAGTCAATGGAGCAAAATAAACCTGATCGCATATTCTTAACCGGCATGAAATTATGAATATTTCAGATTCCAATGTTCTTCACATAGAAGCATATATTCAATGTATTCATAAATTCATATTTCTACACATACCTGATTTATAAATACTAAATACACAGAACATATTCTGCTGTGGACAGAACATTGGAATGTCAAATATTTATAGTAATTACACACTGTAACACTTTATTAAATATAAATATTGCATGAATATGCTTTTACATGTTTTCATCTACTCAAAGGGATACTAAACCCTATTTTATTTTTTTTCATGATTCAGATCATTTTAATTTTAAGAAACTTTATAATTTATTCCTATTATATATTTTTTTTGTTCTCTTGCTATATTTGAAAAAGCAGGAATCTAAGCTAAGGAGCCAGCCTATTTTTTGTTCAGAACCCTGGATAGAGCTTGCTGATTGGTGTCTACATTTAACCACCAATCAGCAAGCGCAACCCAGGTGCTGAACCAAAAATGGGCTGGCTCCTAAGCTTACATTCTTGTTTTTCAAATAAAGATAGAAAAAGAATTAATAAAAATTGATAATAGGAATAAATTAGAAAGTTGCTTAAAATTGCATGCTCTATCTGAATCATGAAATAAAAAAATTGGGTTTAGTATCGCTTTAACTGCAAAGGGCTCCAATGCACTTCTATATACTGTATGTCTATATATGTATACATATGTATTTATGTGTTTATATGTGTATAGATATCTCTGTAAATACATATATACACATATAAATACATAAATACATATGTACACACATATAAACATATGTATGTATCTCTATGTTAAAGCCCTTTGCCTGCCTCTTTTTTTTAACACCTGAGAAATCACATCTTTGAGCTGTTATAACTTTTTTGTGCAATTGTTTTTTAAAGGGAAAGTTTAATAAAAAATGTTTCTCCTTTAATTTGCTCCCAATGATCCACTTTACCTGCTGGAGTGTATTAAATTGTTTACAAGTATTTCCTCCACCCTTATTTCAGCATTTGAAATAGATGATTTAGCCTGTGGTATCTCCACCTATTCTGAAAGTTTCTGACCTTAGGTCCAAGCTATAGATGAGCTGTGTATACACAGCCAGCAGAAGAAATTACACTCCCAGTGGGATATAGAGATAAGGTAATACAATGTTAATTTGCCATTGTTCTCTCCAAGTATTGGTGATTGGTTTACGGACAGATACAAAATAAGAAGCATGTATATGTACACAATGTGATAAAGTAATTAAATCCGATTATACCTACAAGCGTAACCCATTTTATTAGGTTGTGGCTTCAAAACACCAAATCAACCAGAACTCTGAAGATGCTCTATCAATTGCGCTCATACGATTGTGTTTACTTTCAACTTTTTAATATGAGCGTTACAACCAACGTGCGCAAACAGACAAGATAAAACCCTCTTCGTTCGCGTGTAACTGTTAGCGCGCCACTTGTAATCTGGCCCAAAATGTTTAGTTATGTACAATAAAATAACTTTACAATATACTTTCATTATTCATTTTCCCCTGTAACTTAAATTGCACCCTGTTAACTTCTCAAGGCCAACGCTGCTATATGTCTGTTCCTAGTTGGCTTTATGAGATAACAACTTCTAAACAATGCACTATATACTAACATTATAGCCGGGGCTAGCAATGTTGTCTAACGACTAAAGCCCAGATTGGCTCCTCCAAATAAGGCAAATGGTTCGGTGGAGTTTGGCTTTTGATAAATAATTGCAATAAAAATTATGTTAATGTATTTCTAAAATGTTAAGACTTGGCTGATATGTTATATCATATAGCAGCACAACAGAATTGTCTTGTAATTACAAGGTATTTACTGCCCCTTTAAGATACATTTTTTACATTCTCAAACTAATCCATAACAATTTGAGTGATGTATGTGCTCACAAAAAAAGTACAAGAAAATAAAATTGTTCCAAAAAATTAAACTTTATATCACTCTTTATTGAGGACAATTACACTATGATAAAATAGACATGTGCCTTAATTTCATTACAAATTCATATTCTTACCACAAATACAGATATTCGTTTCATTTTCACAAACTAATTTAGAGACAATGAATATATACTAACAAAATGTGTTATAATTTGTTTCCTTTAAATTTACTTTAAAGGGACAGTCTAGGCCAAAATAAAAATTCATGATTCAGATAGAACATGTAATTTTAAACAATTTTCCAATTTACTTTTATCACCAATTTTGCTTTGTTCTCTTGGTATTCTTAGTTGAAAGCTTAACCTAGGAGGTTCATTTGCTAATTTCTTAGAACTTGAAGCCCACCTCTTTCAGATTGCATTTTAACAGTTTTTCACCACTAGAGGGTGTTAGTTCACGTATTTCATATAGATAACACTGTGCTTGTGCACGAGAAGCTATCTGGGAGCAGGCACTGATTGGTTAGACTGCAAGTCTGTCAAAAGAACTGAAAAAAGGGGCAGTTTGCAGAGGCTTAGATACAAGATAATCACAGAGGTTAAAAGTATATTATTATAACTGTGTTGGTTATGCAAAACTGGGAAATGGGTAATAAAGGGATTATCTATCTTTTAAAACAATAACAATTCTGGTGTAGACTGTCCCTTTAAAATGTAAAATACTTACCTTTAGCGTCCTCAGGAGTTATCCCGACCCTTCTTCACAACGCTTAGGGCTGTGCTAATAAGAGGCTTAAAACTGTGGATCTCAGAGCCTGCGCTAAATAGTATTTACATTAGTTTTATCGAAAATGAATGTAAATGTTACTGAATATTCATTATTCGTTTTTTCTGTAAACTAAATGAATACTGAATAGTGCAGCAAAAGAATATTCTTAAAAACTAAATGTTCAAAATAGCTGTTAGGAATAATTAGTTCAACACAAATTATTTGCTGCTGTACAACTCTAATAAACATAACATCGCAAATTAAAGGACAATAAGGACATTATAGACATGTCACAGACAGTGACATCAATCTCAACTGCATCTGTGAGGAAAAATGGAAGAAAATGCACAAAAATTCTACTGAACATCATGATCATGACCCAGCAATGAAAAATATAATTGTCCTACTGTACTAGCATTCATTACTAACACTGGACTAAAACACTGTGCACTAGCAAAAAACAACTTAAAAGAAACACTCCACTGAAATATAAACAGAATACAAGTTTGTAGTGATTGAATTGTGATAACAAGATCATAGGGCAATATCCCATCAGTTTGTGATTGGCTGAATTATATCACTAAACTTGCTTAATTTTATATAGAATTGAGTTATGAATGCTTATTTATGTACAGAGGCAAGTGGCACTTTGTGCCCATAAAAAAACAAGTTTACAATGTAATTTTGCATTCATTTATCACTGAATAAGAAACACTGAAGGTTTATAGGTCGTTCTGTAGACCACATTTTTGTAAGAAAGTAATTAATGGACATTTAGATTACATTTATAATACTTAATCCTCTGAGATGGAAAAAAAATGTCTTTGTCATTACTTAACAGAAAATAATTTATCACCAAAATTTATTTTGCTAATGTAGATTCATTCAATCATTGAGCATCTGAAAAATGCAGTTTTATAATATATAATATAAAACAGTTTCAAATGATATTAAACAGGGCTTAGAACATAAAGCTAAATATAAATATTTAATTATATCACTCTTAAATGATCTGTAAGCTCTCTCTAAGCTGTTGCATGCACAAATCATTTGATCCTATTTTAAACTTGATTTGTTTTTTTCACATACTAAAATATTATTGCAAAACTATGATAACAGGATATTCTACTTTAATCTTCTTCAAAATTGATATACATTTATTGAAGTGTAATAGAGTTTGTAGGTCTTAATAAACTGTTTGTAAAGAGATATGTTTTATGCTCAATAATATGCAAATTAGTAGTGAGATTAATTGTTTTTTTAAGAACACTCTACTAGGAAGCCACAATCAGATTAAAATAAAAGATAATACTTTTTTTTTCCTTTCTGTGAAAAAGCTGTCCAAGAAGCAGCCCTTGAACCAAATGCAGCCTTACAGAATGTTTTGTGGCTATGAGAACACAGACGAAAGGCCTAATGATCAAAAACTCGCTGCCATGGAAAGAAATGAAACAAAATCTTTGGGATTTTTTTAGGCCTTATATTGTAATTTAAGAGTTTTTCCTTTACATACAGAACCCTGTATATTGAGATAAACATCTCAAAATGTAAATTTTAAGTGACCTCACTGTACTGAGAAGACTTCATAGTTAATCTCACCTGAATGGGGAGCGTTAGACCACCAGGCCCTAAGAGCTCTCTTATAAAAAGGTCTCTGATTTTGTGGGATTATCAAAGAAATATTGCAATTACTATGAAGCCCCTGATGACATTTTCTAAATGCAGTTTTTACCTTGACAACAGTGTGTCTCGCAAAATATGTGGAGATAAATCTATTACAATATGGCTCACAAAAAAATCAGAATCTAAAAATAACAAGAAACAAATAAATTAAATACTTAAAAATAAAAAAGGCACAGTTAAAAGAGTCATGAGAGACACAAAATGTATAAAATTATTATTACCAGGGATAGGCAAGGTGTCCGTACATGGACACTGGTGTCTGTGACTAGCCCTTGCAGTGTCCGCCGCAACATTAGTATATATTTTCTTTCAGATTAAATAATAGGAATAAAAAAAAAATGTAGTGTGAATAAATTTAGTGACTTACTGAGTGAAATACTGGATGTGTATCTGCATCTGTATAATAACACCCAGCTCTATACAAAGGCACAGTAGTGACACTGGCACATGCGTATAGCCAAACAAGGGCTGGTTGTAGGGTCAGTGGTATCTGCATCAGTATAAGAACACCCAGCGCTATATAATGACACAGTAGTAACACTGGCACATGGGTATAGCCAGAGGAGGGCTGGTTATAGAATCAGTGGTATTTGCATCAGTATAATAACACCAAACACTATACAAAAGACACAGTAGTGACACTAGCTCATGGGTATAGCCAAACAAGGGCTGGTTATATGATCAGTGATATCTGCATCAGTATAATAACACCACACTATAAAATAATGTTTTTAATTTCAAATGTACCTTAGTGTCCTTCACGAAGTTCTGTACTTTGGAAAATGTCTGCCACAGCCTTTGTCTGTGCCTATCCCTGATTATTACACTGTTTGGAAAAGTCTATATTTGGATTTATTGCTTCAAAATTTGACAGACATTTAAATAGTTACAACAGAAGTAAACACCTAAAATGACTATAGTTTACATTTTAGTATTATGAAACTAAACAAGTTAATCAAAAGATATGACATGTCTTTGGACGCACAATACTGGCAAACTTTGTTCTCCCTACAGGCCAGGAAAAAAATATTTCTGGTTTAGTAACATGTTTCTAGCCAACAGTTATCTAATATATTTTAGCAACTAACAGTGACAGTCTTTAAAAATGCAACACACTCAGTATATAGGGAAAATCATAATTATTTAATGATTTCATACTCTATAAGCTTTATTTGCTAAATATTTCACATCTCTTTACTTTTATTTTAAATAAGAAATAAACTGTTTTGTATCACATATAATTTTTAATGTGAAGAGTACTGTGGAGAATTTATGTCTAGTTGCATAATTTGAATATATATATGCTTACTAATAGTTTTATTCAGTTCAGTATTTTTGAGATTTTATTTTAGAATATGAACAGTAAATTATGGATGAACTGAGTATAGTTTCTAGTACATTTAGGGCTATATTATAAATGGAGCACAAAATATTGCTTTTGCGAATACGATATTTGGGCTCCACTGAGTAATATCAGTGCACGCAAATGTGTGTTGGTATTACAAGTTATGTGGAATGCGAAGCACTTCCATAGGTTCCAATAGGAGCCTCATTCTCATGCCATCAGATATGGCATGAGAACCAACGCAGCGAAGGGGGTAAGTCGCACAGTGATGGGCAGCAGATTGTAAATATATATCTATATGAATACATACATATATATTTATGTGTTAATATGTGTATATACACATATTAACACATAAATATATATGTATATAAGCATATACTTATATATTTACAGGGAACACATAGTTCCCATAGACCGCTATGTAAAGGCACTTGTCAGTACAGTTTTTTTCTAACACCTCATACCCGCCAACTTTAACCCCTCATAACTCCTTTTTGGCATGCGATAAATTAGTGATCCACAGCGAGGAGATCATATTTTAAGGGGTAGCAAGCTTAGTATTGATTTAAAACATAACTTTTATTACAAATTTTAATTGTTAAAATACAATGTGTGAAATTAAAAACACAAATAAGATTCAAAGATGCATTATCAGAATGCTATTTCTGCACTGCAGGTGGTCAGGGGGTAACTATAGAAAGGTATCTACTCTAGTATAATTTGTCAGAACCAAGTAAATTTAGGATAAAGTGCTCATCAGCATAGGACCTTTCATAGTTGGAATATTGCGGTGTTAAAGAGTACCTATAGCCACTGAGAATCTCTATGTCTGTTGTTAAATAGTGGCACTCTAGTATAGATGGCAAGTATGTAAGCAATACTATATCAAACCAACTTGCCGATAAGATCTGATGTTAACCTATGTGGCGTAGATATTTACCAGCAAAAGGTTAATAAGTAAATGTAATTATTGGACAAAATTTTCCAATAGGTGTAAAATGATTAACAATAGGCGTGTCACCTGAAATAACGAGTAATGTGTGTAAAGCCTACAAAAAACATCAGACTGGTAAACAATGATTCATTTTAATTTAAATTATCCCACTATTACTATTAAGATAATTTTGTGAATCCACCTTTTATTAGTTTGATATTGGTACTCTGCCTTTATGATAGTGTTGTATAATATTCTGATTATCACAGTTAGGTGGTCCTAGCTGGGCGTTAAATTTAATTTCCGTTATTTAAATTGCTGTGTGCAGTTATGCAGCACAAACCTGTTGGGTCTAAATATTTTAATCAAAATATCTCATAGACATTACTGCAGAAATGTTGCACACACCACAAACAATCGAGTATGTATCGCTATTAGTTAATGTGCAGCATTATACACCAATGAAGTATTAAAGGGACATTCCACCCACATTTTTTCTTTTATGATTTAGCAAGAGAATGCAATTTTAAACATCTTTCTAATTTACTTATATTATCTAATTTGTTTTATTCTCTTGATATTCTTTGATGAAAAGCATATCTAGATATGCTCACTAGCTGCTGATTGGTTGCTGCACATAGAAGCCTTGTGTGATTGGCTCACCATGTGCATTGCTTTTTCTTCAACTAAGGATATTTAAAAAATGAAGCAAAATAAATAATGGAAGTAAATTGTAATGTTGTTTAAATTTCTATTCTCTATCTGAATCATGAAAGAAAGATTTTGGGTTTAGTGGCCCTTTAAGAGCTGATGAACTAAATAAATATGTCATAGCTTACTGAGGTATTGCTATTATATATCTTTCTCAATATTATCAGGTATCTAGGGGTTGATTCCAATTATATTTATATGGAAATTGAAATTGCATTAATACAGCCAAAGATCTTTATTAGTTAACTCTTAGACTCCCAGTGTGTCATACATGTTTTTGTTTAATTGTTACACCATAAATGCTGACACAAAAGAATAAGTATTGCACTTAGTTAACATGGAACACTATATACGCTCACAGCATGTCAAGAGAAGATGGAGTAAATAAATAAATCGGTCTGTACTTGTTCCGGTATTATTATTGTGCGTCTCTCATAGTATTGTCTATGGCTATGAATGCCTGCATGTATATAAGCAGGCACAGACCCGATAATTATTAAGGTTGTTTTGTATTCACACAATAAAAATATGGGTGTGATGAAATCCTTTATATACTTTTGCCCTAAGAGTCAGTTAGTTCCACCATTACATAGTTTAATACAACATAACTGCCTTAATTACTTTGGCTATGTAGTGACATATATTAGTATACAGTCCACTTTATGTTTATGGTTCCACCTTTAAATAGTTGGATGCAGCATAACTGCCATAATTGTATTTGTCTATTTAGTGAAATGTATTCACGTACAGGTTCACAGAGTGCTAGTTTTAAGGAGATATTTCTTAATAATTGTTGGCATCAAATCTTATTGCTAAATTTAAAAAGTTACGTTGTTGTACATTCAACAACCCTCCCATGACATGTTTTGCTGTGTAAGTTACGGCTTTCTCAAAAAAGGTTCCTTATGCCTGATATAGGTTGTAAATCATTATCTTACAGAAATATTTTACCTTCATTTTATTTCAATAAGAAAGCACGTGTCTTGACAGGAACTTGTTACAAATTAATATAAAGCAATCTGTGGTTCCCTTTAATGAATTCTAATAAGGACAAGTCATTCATTGCCCTTCTACCTCCTATATTTTTGTAAATTGTGTATTTTAGTGGATGAGCCAGTGTGTTACAACCCTTGCTGCTGTAATGTTTGTGGGATACTCCTCTATTAGACCGAACTCAGCCAGTAGTCTTGTTGTCCCGGCGACGACCCGGAATGATAGGGAATATCCCAGAGCAGAGAAAGTTAGTAAGATGAGGAATGCGGCACTCACCCCAGGCAGGACAGTCCACAGTGGCAACGGCACAGCAGTCCAAGGACAAACCTTTAGAAAGGTCAGGCAGGCAGGGTTTGGCAACAGCAAAGCAGTCCAAGGGCACACCACTAGAATGGTCAGGCAGGCAGGATTTGGCAACAGAAAAGCAGTCCAAGGGCACACCACTAGAATGGTCAGGCAGGCAGGATTTGGCAACAGTAAAGCAGTCCAAGGGCACACCACTAGAATGGTCAGTCAGGCAGGTAGGATTTGACAACAGTAAAACTGTCCAAGGGCACACCACTAGAATGGTCAGGCAGGCAGGATTTGGCAACAGTATATCAGTCCAGCAATTTAGGGGTTAAAGGCAGAGTAGTCAGGCAAGCAGAGTTCAGAAACAAAAAAGGCAATCAGAGAATAAACAATCTATCACACCCAGGAGCACACAAGGTAACACCTATACTTGGGCAGTGATAGATCGACAAGAAGGCATTTAAATAGGTGCAGGATTCGCTCCCAGGCATCAGGACCGGAATGAGAGAGAGAGGAGCGTGTGGCGATGACGTCAGCACCACACACCTCCGGACCCGACACAGCTCCTGGCAACGAGCATGGTAGGAGACGCCGCACCCTAGCAACGGCTAGAGCGGCGTGACAGATGCCATCCAAGAGGGTTAAATTATTTGGAATACTTATATACCCAGTTATATTAACCTAATTCATTTTACAACAAGAAATGCAAGTAATAAATGGTTATAGATGAAGTCAGATGAATCTTAACCAAGTCACTTAAAGAAAAAGAACATTTTTTGAAGTAGAATTGATTCAGAATAAATCGCACAGACAAAACATTTAAAATACAATAATTAAGATGCCTAGATAGCTTATAATGCATTTACTCTGTTTGTTACATAAGACAGCTATCTGTGAAGCACTGGTTAACTTATGAGATTCCAGCAGCTTTCCTGTTGCTAAGTAATACAATTTAAGGTTTCCAATTAAACCCTCTGAGAATGGAAATATTGTCTTTTCTAAATCTGTTCATGAGACACAGTGATAATTAAAGTGTAATAGTAAAACTACTGAGCAAAACAGAACAGCTCTCATAGAAGCTCAATCTAGCACAAATTTATTAAGGTATATTTGCATCAAGCTAAAGACAAAATCTAGCTATCTAATGATCTATTTGAATATATGAATGATATCAACCATCAGATAGGTGTTATTTTTTTCTTGCATTAAAGGGACATTAAACACTTTGAGATGATAATATAAAATGATAAATTGTATATAATAAAACAACTCTGCAATATACTTTCATTATTTATTTTGTCTCTTTGCCTGTAATTCCATTCTGAAATTGTGAGCTTTTCAGTTCCTGTTAGAAATGGAAGTGCAGAACACTGTTAAATCCAGCACAACCATTGGCTGCACACTCTATTGACCTATTTATAACTGACTCTAATTGGCCACAGCAGAGAAGGTAACACAAGTTACAACATGGCAGCTCCCAGTGACCCCTATATTATATTTATTAACTCCTAATCTGCCCCCCCCCCAACGTCGCCGCTACCTAACTACACTTATTAACCCCTAATCTGCTGACCGGACCTCGCCGCCACAATAATAAATGTATTAACCCCTAAACCTCCACACTCCCGCCTCAAAAACCCTATAATAAATAGTATTAACCCCTAATCTGCCCCCCAATGTTGCCGCTACCTACCTACAATTATTAACCCCTAATCTGCTGACCGGACCTCACCGCTACTATAATAAATGTATTAACCCCTAAAGCTAAGTCTAACCCTAACACTAACACCCCCTAAGTTAAATATAATTTTATTCTAACGAAATAAAATAATTCTTATTAAATAAATTATTCCTATTTAAAGCTAAATACTTACCTGTAAAATAAACCCCTAATATAGCTACAATATAAATAATAATTATATTGTAGCTATAATTATATTGTAGCTATTTTAGGATTTATATTTATTTTACAGGCAACTTTGTATTTATTTTTAAGCGACGTCGAGGGAGCAGCAGATTAGGGGTTAAAAAAAATATGCAGGGGTCAGCGATAGCGGGGGCGGCAGATTAGGGGTTAATAAGTGTAAGGCTAGGGGTGTTTAGACTCGGGGTACATGTTAGGGTGTTAGGTGCAGACTTAGGAAGTGTTTCCCCATAGGAAACAATGGGGCTGCGTTAGGAGCTGAACGCTGCTTTTTTGCAGGTGTTTTTTTTCAGCCCAAACTGCCCAATTGTTTCCTATGGGGGAATCGTGCACGAGTACGTTTTTGAAGCTGGCCGCGTCCGTAAGCACCGCTGGTATTTAGTGGCGGTAAATATGCCTGTACGCTCCCTTTTTGGAGCCTAACGCAGCCCTTCTGTGAACTCTAAATACCAGCGGTATTTAAAAGGTGCGGGGGAAAAAAAGCATGCGTAGCTAACGCACCCCTTTGGCCGCAGAACTCTAAATCTAGTCTTTTATACGGTAAAGCTGACATGACACAAATGCACAGCCAGTATTAATCTGCACTTCATTAATTGAAAACTCACGGTCATATAAGTCTTTGGTTGGATCTAACTGCACTTTTATTTTTGTCAGTCTCTTTTGGAAGCATTTGGTACCTCCTCCATCAGGCAACTAGTGCCCATAGTTGGTTTTCCCGTTTTTATGGCTTTTTATATGTTTGCTATGGTTTTCTATACTGAACATAGATCTGGCTTTTGTTGATTCCCATTAAATTTGGAACTTTAAAAGTACTAAAAAGCTTTAAGATACAGTTTGTGATGTCACTACATAAGTTGGATAAATGATACAATTGTAAATAGGTGCTTTGTAAGTTATGTCAGGCCAGACTCAAAAGAACAACAGCTTGAAACAATCACCTAGAAATAATGCTCATGCATTAATGTGGTTACCAAAATAATATGTTATTGTCTATGGGATTGATGGTTGACGGTTTAATAACTTTGAATAATAATTCATACCTATGCTTTGACATAAAATGAAACCCAAACAAAAGGTTAATAAATTTAGGTGCATGTATTGGGCATTATAATACTTATTTAAATTAGTTTTATCTTTGAAAGAGAGGGATCAATATTATTGTATGCCTATATTATAAATAAAAATTACATCATTAAGCTTATAATTTACAGGTAGGGTAATGAGCCTGTAAAGAAAATTGAAATGGAAAATTGAAATTGAAATGGAAATAAAATACAATAAAAAAGATACAATTGAAAGATTGAACAAAACTTGAATGGAAATAGACATATTAAGGTCCATTTATTAAGCTCTGGATGGAGCTTGAGGGCCCGTGTTTCTGGCGAGCCTGCAGGCTCGTCAGAAACACCAGTTATGAAGCAGACAGACATCGCCGCAATTTAACCCGATCGAGTACGATCGTTGATTGACACTCCCTTGCTGGGGGCTGATTGGCCGTGAATCTGCAGGGGGCGGCGTTGCACCAGCAGCTCACAAGAGCTGCTGGTGCAATGCTGAATACGGAGAGCGTATTGCTCTCTGCATTCAGCGAGGTCTCTTGGACCTGATCTGCACTGTTGGATCAGGTCCGACAGACCTTTGTTAAATAGGCCCCATTATGTATACTGAAAGTCAACTTTATTATTGCTTGAAAGAGCAAGAAATAAAAATAACATTCTACACTAAAAAGTCTGCTAAATGATTGTATTTTTGAATGCACCATAATATACAGTTACATTGCAAATAAACATTATAATCAAGCACCCACTAGTGTATACATAAATACTAGTGCTAGTGCAGAACTGTTTGAATCACTACAATATTTAATTGTATCCCTGGAATGTTATTTTGGTGTACAGATCTATGAACTGCTTTGTTGATTCCTTCCACTTACTGTTAAAGCCTTTAGAGTTGTTTTGTGATTTTTGGCTTTGAGATTCTTTGAACAGGTTTTGTGTGCTTTACTTACTTATGATATAGTTCAAAAAACCTACATTTCTCTATACTGAAGTAATGTGTCATCCAACAAAATTTAGATATCTAATTTATTGTCACGCCAATGCTCAGGTTGAGGAAATCTATTCATTTGTTACAATCTTTTTATATATTGATAATGTATAAATGTACTAAAATAGCCTAAACTTTGCAAAACAGTAACATCATTTGATTTTTTATCTAAATATTTATTTGCAATTTTAGCAGAAAATGTGAATAGTGTCTATAGCAATGTATCATTAGGATAGAAATGGAATCGTATAGACATAAATATTTAGTCATACATTCTTCTAGAGGCAATAATTATATAGATAGATGATAGATAGATGATAGATAGATAGATAGATAGATAGATAGATAAATAGATACATTATATATACATATCTATAGTTTTGAATAATGAAATGGCAGATTAATTCACCTAGGCCTAGATTTAGAGTTCGGCGGTAGCCGTCAAAACCAGCGTTAGAGGCTCCTAACGCTGGTTTTGGCCGCCCGCTGGTATTTGGAGTCAGTGATTAAAGGGTCTAACGCTCACTTTACAGCCGCGACTTTTCCATACCGCAGATCCCCCTACGCCATTTGCGTAGCCTATCTTTTCAATGGGATCTTTCTAACGCTGGTATTTAGAGTCGTTTCTGCAGTGAGCGTTAGAGCTCTAACGACAAGATTCCAGCCGCCTGAAAATAGCAGGAGTTAAGAGCTTTCTGGCTAACGCCGGTTCATAAAGCTCTTAACTACTGTACCCTAAACTACACTAACACCCATAAACTACCTATGTACCCCTAAACCGAGGTCCCCCCACATCGCCGCCACTCGATTAAAATTTTTAACCCCTAATCTGCCGACCGCCACCTACGTTATACTTATGTACCCCTAATCTGCTGCCCCTAACCCCGCCGACCCCTATATTATATTTATTAACCCCTAACTTGCCCCACACAACGTCGCCGCAAGCTACTTAAAATAATTAACCCCTAATCTTCCGACCGCAAATCGCCGCCACCTACGTTATCCCTATGTACCCCTAATCTTCTGCCCCTAACATCGCCGACCCCTATGTTATATTTATTAACCCCTAATCTGCCCCCCACAACGTCGCTGACACCTGCCTACACTTATTAACCCCTAATCTGCCGAGCGGACCTGAGCGCTACTATAATAAAGTTATTAACCCCTAATCCGCCTCACTAACCCTATCATAAATAGTATTAACCCCTAATCTGCCCTCCCTAACATCGCCGACACCTACCTTCAATTATTAACCCCTAATCTGCCGACCGGAGCTCACCGCTATTCTAATAAATGTATTAACCCCTAAAGCTAAGTCTAACCCTAACACTAACACCCCCCTAAGTTAAATATAATTTTTATCTAACGAAATAAATTAACTCTTATTAAATAAATGATTCCTATTTAAAGCTAAATACTTACCTGTAAAATAAATCCTAATATAGCTACAATATAAATTATAATTATATTATAGCTATTTTAGGATTAATATTTATTTTACAGGTAACTTTGTATTTATTTTAACCAGGTACAATAGCTATTAAATAGTTAAGAACTATTTAATAGTTACCTAGTTAAAATAATTACAAATTTACCTGTAAAATAAATCCTAACCTAAGTTATAATTAAACCTAACACTACCCTATCAATAAAATAATTAAATAAACTACCTACAATTACCTACAATTAACCTAACACTACACTATCAATAAATTAATTAAACACAATTGCTACAAATAAATACAATTAAATAAACTATCTAAAGTACAAAAAATAAAAAAGAACTAAGTTACAGAAAATAAAAAAATATTTACAAACATAAGAAAAATATTACAACAATTTTAAACTAATTACACCTACTCTAAGCCCCCTAATAAAATAACAAAGACCCCCAAAATAAAAAATTCCCTACCCTATTCTAAAATACAAAAATTACAAGCTCTTTTACCTTACCAGCCCTGAACAGGGCCCTTTGCGGGGCATGCCCCAAGAATTTCAGCTCTTTTGCCTGTAAAAAAAAACATACAATACCCCCCCCCCAACATTACAACCCACCACCCACATACCCCTAATCTAACCCAAACCCCCCTTAAATAAACCTAACACTAAGCCCCTGATGATCTTCCTACCTTGTCTTCACCATGCCAGGTTCACCGATCCGTCCTGGCTCCAAGATCTTCATCCAACCCAAGCGGGGGTTGGCGATCCATAATCCGGTGCTCCAAAGTCTTCCTCCTATCCGGCAAGAAGAGGACATCCGGACCGGCAAACATCTTCTCCAAGCGGCATCTTCTATGTTCTTCCATCCGATGACGACCGGCTCCATCTTGAAGACCTCCAGCGCGGATCCATCCTCTTCTTCCGACGACTAGTCGACGAATGACGGTTCCTTTAAGGGACGTCATCCAAGATGGCGTCCCTCGAATTCCGATTGGCTGATAGGATTCTATCAGCCAATCGGAATTAAGGTAGGAATTTTCTGATTGGCTGATGGAATCAGCCAATCAGAATCAAGTTCAATCCGATTGGCTGATCCAATCAGCCAATCAGATTGAGCTCGCATTCTATTGGCTGTTCCGATCAGCCAATACAATGCGAGCTCAATCTGATTGGCTGATTGGATCAGCCAATCGGATTGAACTTGATTCTGATTGGCTGATTCCATCAGCCAATCAGAAAATTCCTACCTTAATTCCGATTGGCTGATAGAATCCTATCAGCCAATCGGAATTCGAGGGACGCCATCTTGGATGACGTCCCTTAAAGGAACCGTCATTCGTCGTCTAGTCGTCGGAAGAAGAGGATGGATCCGCGCTGGAGGTCTTCAAGATGGAGCCGGTCGTCATCGGATGGAAGAACATAGAAGATGCCGCTTGGAGAAGATGTTTGCCGGTCCGGATGTCCTCTTCTTGCCGGATAGGAGGAAGACTTTGGAGCACCGGATTATGGATCGCCAACCCCCGCTTGGGTTGGATGAAGATCTTGGAGCCAGGACGGATCGGTGAACCTGGCATTGTGAAGACAAGGTAGGAAGATCATCAGGGGCTTAGTGTTAGGTTTATTTAAGGGGGGTTTGGGTTAGATTAGGGGTATGTGGGTGGTGGGTTGTAATGTTGGGGGGGGGGTATTGTATGTTTTCTTTTACAGGCAAAAGAGCTGAAATTCTTGGGGCATGCCCCGCAAAGGGCCCTGTTCAGGGCTGGTAAGGTAAAAGAGCTTGTAATTTTTGTATTTTAGAATAGGGTAGGGAATTTTTTATTTTGGGGGTCTTTGTTATTTTATTAGGGGGCTTAGAGTAGGTGTAATTAGTTTAAAATTGTTGTAATATTTTTCTTATGTTTGTAAATATTTTTTTATTTTCTGTAACTTAGTTCTTTTTTATTTTTTGTACTTTAGATAGTTTATTTAATTGTATTTATTTGTAGCAATTGTGTTTAATTAATTTATTGATAGTGTAGTGTTAGGTTAATTGTAGGTAATTGTAGGTAGTTTATTTAATTATTTTATTGATAGGGTAGTGTTAGGTTTAATTATAACTTAGGTTAGGATTTATTTTACAGGTAAATTTGTTATTATTTTAACTAGGTAACTATTAAATAGTTCTTAACTATTTAATAGCTATTGTACCTGGTTAAAATAAATACAAAGTTACCTGTAAAATAAATATTAATCCTAAAATAGCTATAATATAAATGTAATTTATATTGTAGCTATATTAGGATTTATTTTACAGGTAAGTATTTAGCTTTAAATAGGAATCATTTATTTAATAAGAGTTAATTTATTTCGTTAGATAAAAATTATTTTTAACTTAGGGGGGTGTTAGTGTTAGGGTTAGACTTAGCTTTAGGGGTTAATACATTTATTAGAATAGCGGTGAGCTCCGGTCGGCAGATTAGGGGTTAATAATTGAAGGTAGGTGTCGGCGATGTTAGGGAGGGCAGATTAGGGGTTAATACTATTTATGATAGGGTTAGTGAGGCGGATTAGGGGTTAATAACTTTATTATAGTAGCGCTCAGGTCCGGTCGGCAGATTAGGGGTTAATAAGTGTAGGTAGGTGTCGGCGATGTTGTGGGGGGCAGATTAGGGGTTAATAAATATAACATAGGGGTCGGCGATGTTAGGGCAGCAGATTAGGGGTACATAGGGATAACGTAGGTGGCGGCGGTTTACGGAGCGGCAGATTAGGGGTTAAAAGTGTAATGCAGGGGTCAGCGATAGCGGGGGCGGAAGATTAGGGGTTAATAAGTGTAAGGCTAGGGGTGTTTAGACTCGGGGTACATGTTAGAGTGTTAGGTGCAGACGTAGGAAGTGTTTTCCCATAGGAAACAATGGGGCTGCGTTAGGAGCTGAACGCTGCTTTTTTGCAGGTGTTAGGTTTTTTTTCAGCTCAAACAGCCCCATTGTTTCCTATGGGAGAATCGTGCACGAGCACGTTTTTGAGGCCGGCCGCGTCCGTAAGCAACTCTGGTATCGAGAGTTGTATTTGCGGTAAAAATGCTCTACGCTCCTTTTTTGGAGCCTAACGCAGCATTTGTTTGAACTCTCGATACCAGAGTTAAATTTATGGTGCGGCCAGAAAAAAACCCGCGGAGCGTTAACAGCCCTTTTACCGCCAAACTCCAAATCTAGCCGCTAGTGTATTATATCTACATTTATTGTATTTACATTTATTTGTCTATACTATATTTTCAATATTTAATTTTATCTTACAGTCATAGGACAAAAGCATCAGGGTGGCCTCCACAAACAGGAACCTGGAGTTTGCCCCAGGGACCACCTTATGGATGGGAGATGGCGACAAACAGAGATGGGAGAGACTTCTTCATCAGGTAAAAAATGAGATCTAATGACTTTTTCACACTATAGATACAAAGACAAAATCTCTGATCATTGAATCATAGGGCTGTTAAAAGACTATTGAAGTCAAAATTAATCTTTCACGATAAAGATAAACGGTATAATTTTATGAACAATCAAAAATATATTTCTGTTGTTAAATCCAGCACTTTGCTCTCCTTTGTTGAAAATAAGTTCCTTTCCACAAAGGCATATTGAGGTAGGCTCAAGAGCATGCACATCCCTAGAGCACTATAGGGAACCACTGTTTGCAACAATATTTGTAGTAATTTTATATATAGAGTGCATAAGACATGCTCACACTCCTGAGCCTACTTTAGTATGCTTTTATAGAAAGACTTTTCCACAAAATAAAGAGGTAATTTTATAATAGAAGAAAAATAAATAAATCACTGTACACCAGTGGTCTCAAAGTACCAGCCCCGGGGGCCATATGCGGCCCTGGAGATAGTTTAATCTGGTCCTCCCTTGTTTATCAGGTAAATCATTAATTGGGCAGGTAATTTTTAAGGTTCCAAGAGGTGTAACTAGTTGATGTTCTATTCAGGAACTCACATGCCCTGTTTGTATAAATGCCCTTGTTATGCTGTTATATAGTGCCAGTATGATAAAGTATACTTTAACTGGCATTCACAAGATATAGATGATTGTGTATGTCTATTGTGGGATACAAAACCCACATTGTGCTTCTACTTGGGTAAATGTCACTTCCAGTTCCTAGTATATCCAGTTCCAAAGCACTCACTCTGTTAAGCACCCCCCACAGGTGAAAAATAAGTTGACAGTGGCCCCCAGATGCATTAAGCTTGATACCCCTGCTGTACTCTATCTGAATAATAAAAGTATATATTTGAATTCCATGCCACTTTAAGAAAAGAGTACCCTATATAAATCATGAAGCACCTTATATAAGTCCCAAAGCAGAGAATAATATATTTAACCATGTGTATGGCATATGTGTATTTTATAAAAGTGCTATTGATAACCCATTAATTTAAGCATCTATAAATACGGAGAAGCTGTTATTGTTGCAATTATTTTTGAAAATGTATTTAAAATGGAAAGAACAGAGATTGATAGGAAACTATAGGCCTTGATTTTTCAGTCTTTTAGAGAAGCTTTTCTCATGGTTTCTGCATAGTGCTTTGGCTTAATAGTCTAGAGTGAGAAAGTTACTACTCTACTCGGTGTTAAATATAGGCAGAAATGGTATACTTCTTGCTCATTTTCTGCAGTGTATTTCTAGTTCATGACTAGTAGACATCTCTTTTAGAATCTGTTTTTATACTCAGATTTTGTAAACCAATACCATAACAACAGATTTTCTAATATTATACAACATAGACTTATTACATAGAAACGTTACATTGAAACTCCTAAACATTGGTATTCTAATTCTAAAGAAGAAAATTTCTTGCACTAGATTTTTATTTTCATGATTTTTATTGAAAATCCGTTTTAGCAATTTTTTGTATAGCATATCTGTTAACTATATTGATTATTTTGGCAATTAATCTCTAGTATGCTATTCATATTTGGACAAACACAGTAATTTTAAATGTTGATATAGAAAACATATGACACCTTTAAATAAGAAACATTCACATATGAAATATCAGCAAAATGCTTTTTTATGATTATTACACTCATAATAACACAATCTAAAAAAATTATTTAAACAAATATTGCACACAAAAGTCACAAAGATATCAGGTCTCAGGTTTTAGGGAAAAAAAGGCAGGCAAAGGGCTTTAACATTGAGATACATATATATGCATGTCTAAAGATGTATATGTATGTGTGTGTATACATATCAATACCTATATATAATCATGTAGATATATAGATATCAATATATTTTGTACCAAAAAAACATCAGATATATGTAGAAATATGTATTTATAAATAAATAAAACATATGCTGTTATGTGAAGAACATTGGGATGTGAAATAATAATATTTTTATGTCGGGTTAGCGCTAGGGATGGGCGAATGTTTCGCAACATTCGAAAAACGGCACAAATTTTAACACATTCGTTCGTTCGAATTGAATTTCGAATGTATACATAACATTCTAACATTCGATTTTCGACTGTTCGGTTTCGAAATTTATGATTACATTCGAAAATATTCTTTTCGAAAAATTCGAATTTAGATTGTAATAGTATTTCTAATGCTTTTTCTTTAAATGTAATATTCGAATTATGCAATATTCTATATAGAAACATTTCAGAATGATATATTTGTATCTATTGTGTATCAATTTACTAGATTCCCTCCCTACCACATGAACTAATGAACTTCTGAATAGTATTTGTTAAATAGAATGTTAAATTCGAAATTTCGAATGTGGACATTCGATATAATTATAAACATTCGAATTCGAAAGTGACATTCGAAAACTGTAAATAACATTCGATTATAGAATTTTTAAGAATATTCGTTCTTATCAACATTCGGATTTATAATTTGAATTTCGGTAATAACATTCGTTCTACATTCGAAATTCGAAAATTTACACATTCGCCCATCCCTAGTTAGCGCACATGAGAATATACGATTGGGTTCGCGTGAGAGTGTGGTGTTAGGTTTTTTCCCTACTTTCTTTTCTCCATTTACTTTTATGGGGAATATGTGAACTCACACGCAAAATTCTAACTTCAGCTTTTTACACTTGTCGGGTTAGCGCAAGAGCAATAACAGTTTACTTTCTAACACAGAAAAAAACATTTTTTCCACATACAGACAGGATCTTTTATACAAAATTAATGTAGTTAAAATGTATGTACTTTTTCTGTTCATGGAGATTTACAGATGTTTTCTTTTTTCCTTTCTTTCTTTATTCCAATTATATATTATTTGCCTTTTGAGCAGAAGTTCACCTTTTTTCTGATTTCTTTTTCTAACTGTATATGTGTTTCTGGATTAAGCTATATTGCAAAAAATATGTGGTTTTGATAATATATATTATGGGCCAGATTACAGGTAGTGGGCTAAATAGTTTTTCGCTCACACTCTTACACTGCTAAAAGCTACAGTTTAACACGGGAAAAGTTAGTGCGCAAGCAAAACCAGATGCACATTTAATTCAACACTTCGGACATCGCATTTTCTTCTCCCCATAGACTTCAATGGAGCATGCAAATAAAAAAATATAAAAATAACACTTATCGCTCGCACACTAACCCGACACTGCATTAGATCTACAGAGCTAAAGCCGAAGGGTTTATATTCCAGTGTTCTTCACATAGAGGAAAATGTTCTTTTTATTTTAAAATATTTATTTATATATATATATATATATATATATATATATATATATATATATATATATATATATATATGATTATTTTGTTAAATATTTATCTATACCTATATAAATATATACAGGTATAGAACTATATATATATATATATATACAGATATATTGAGAAATAAATATTTAGAAATACACATAACATTTTCTTCTAAATTAAGAACATTGGAATGTTAAATATTTAAATTACATGTTTTAAAGTATTTGATTAGAAAGGGCTCCAATGTACGTGTATATATACAGGAGCAAAGGATGCACTCTCAGGTCTTTTTCAATCCAAGTATACAATACTTTATTGTGTAACGTTTTCGGGGCTCTGGTCCCCTTCGTCAGCATACAATAGTGACAAACCAAACATCTTTTGTAGTGTGAGTGTTAAAACAAATTAAACCAACCTGTTTATCCCCAGTAGCGCCAAATTTTCCGTGTGTGGAACGCATACTGCGTTCCACTGTTAGAGCCAAAACCGGAAGTTCAATTGCGTCACTTCCGGTCTAAGCCGATATGTTAGAAATACATAATAAGTGCAATAAACAGACTTAACTCAGGTACCAACTACAAACATTGCAAATGTATCACAACATAAATATGTGGCTAACTCTGCTGATTGAACCCCACGCCATCAA
Source organism: Bombina bombina (assembly GCF_027579735.1). NCBI lineage: Eukaryota > Metazoa > Chordata > Amphibia > Anura > Bombinatoridae > Bombina > Bombina bombina. The sequence goes on along the minus strand of NC_069501.1, from coordinate 744,371,404 downwards.
TTACAAATGGTTACCATAGAAACTAGTAACGTTTTGGAAGCGTAGGGGCCACAGGAAAAAATTTAAGTAAAAGCATCATTACTTATATTCAAATGCAAAGTGCACAAAACATAGTGTATCACAAAGTGACATAAAAAAGGTGACTCTAAACAAATTATACTCTGTATGGAATACAAAAGATAAGGGTTGTAGCCCAGAGACCAGTTCTTTTTATGCAGTTGTAAACTAGTCAACTAGATCACAAAGTGCCAGATCCCTTATGTATGTCCTATAACGGACCTATTGATACCTAACTATGTCATCAGGCTTTAACTTAAAACTAGTAAATGTTAACATGACAAACAAATGGAATTTTTAAAAAAATAACGGAAAGGCTATATCGTAACAGTATTATACTGTAAAATATCTGTGTAATAACAGGAGATCTATCCAAATGCCAGTGACCCATCTTATTTAAAAACCCCAAATGGTTAAATGAAATGGGATAACCTCAATTTCAGAACTGGATTTGTATTTAGATCTGCTGTCAGTAATCCATGTATCACTCTTAGATGAAAATGCTTGTACAAAAAATAAGCACAACGCTTATACATCCATACTCAGACAAAAGGTTTTTCAAATGAAGATTTTTCAAACTTTACATTCTTAGATGCTAACTTTTGCTGCCCTCAATGCGTTCCCATATTCATAATAACATCAACAGACCACTAAGGGCCATAGGTGTGAGTATAAGTACACACCCACAGTGTCCCAAATCATAAATGTCCTGGGGTTTGCCTTCTGGTGGCATAGAATACAAAAATACAAGAATACCTTCCGATAGTGTGAAGAAAGAGTGACAACCACCAGGAGGCCAGACTTCCACACAGGGAGAGGGATACCAGATGTTTCCAATCCTGTGTGCTGTGAGCATAATGTGAACGGACACCCACATAAGGGGGATATCTATACCCAATGCAAACACAGAGTCTCAGCTCCCCAGGGAGGCACTCCCAGTATGTATCACACTAATCAGACATATAAAAGACCCTTAAAGTCTGGGGTTGTATTCAAACCACCAGGATAAATGGTTCCCAACCGATAAATCCATTGTGCCTCACACTTAAGTAGTAGCTTGTTACGGTCACCACCTCTCTCCAAAACTGGAATGTGATCAATTAAAATGTATCGGATGGAGGAGATGAAGTGGCCTTTCTTGGCACAATGCCTCGCCACTGGTTGGTCCAAATCCCCGCGTTGTAAAGCAGTTCTAATTGTCAGTGATTGGCCATACGTTCCCGTAATGTTCCTGAGGTCAGAACACGGGCAGAATAATAGATATACTACGTGTGTAGTAGTACACAAAATGGAGTGTCTGATGGCAAAAACACGGTTTGTGTATGGGTGGTGGTATGTTTTGGTGTTAATTAAGCCGTTGCATGTTGTACACCCTAGGCAGCGGTAAGAACCTCTGATGTTGCTCCTTGTGCCTGTAGAATACGTTTGTTTTGGATCTGTTTTGATCAATAAGTCTTTGAGGTTGGTGACCCTCTTGTACCCTACCATTAGTTGTAGGTATATATATATATATATATATATATATATATATATATATATATATATATATATATATATAATGTGTATGTGTGTGTGAGTAAATGAATATATATATACATATATGTGTGTGTTTGTGTTTATATGTTTATGTATGTATATACATATTTAAACATATTCACATACACATGTGTATATATATATATATATATATATATATATATATATATATATATATATATATATATATATATACAGTATATATATATATATATGAAAAAATGCAAGGTGGATTTGCGCTCATATCACAAAAAACATCTGCCAAAATGTGAGGAATTTTCATCCATTACTGGATTTATAACAAATGTGTACTTTAATGCTGTGACATTTTGAAGCCAAGCCGCGCCTTCTTCAGACCAACCAAATCAAATGCAAAAACAAACAAAATCATATACCATCATAGACCCCACCCCAATACAGAAAATACCATAGTGATTGTATATACAAAAATAAGTGAATAAACATATAAAATGTGCACATAAATAATACAATAATGTGTACATCATGATTAATTGTGTATAATACAATCATATATACCTCCTATATATAAATGTGTTGTTTGATCAACTGTTGGATCTGATACTAGAGAGAGTTCAGCTACTAAAGGGACAGTCTAGTCTAAAATAAACTTTCATGATTCAGATAAAGAATGTAATTTTAAACAATTTACATTTATCACCAATTTTGCTTTGTTCTCTTAGAATTCTTAATTGAAAGCTAAACCTAGGAGGTTGAATGCTAATTTCTAAGCCCTTGAAGGTCGCCTCTTCTCTCAGGGTATTTTGGCAGTTTTTCACCACTAGAGGGTGTAAGTTCATGTGTGTCAAATAGGTAACACTGTGCTCACGCACGTTGAGTTTCTGTAAGCTATCTCTGATAAATGGCTAAAATGGATGTCTGTCAAAAGAACTGAAATAAGGGGGCAGTTTGCAGAGGCTTAGATACAAGGTAATCACAGAGGTAAAAAGTGTATTTATATAACTGTGTTGGTTATGCAAAGCTAGGGAATGGGTAATAAAGGGATATCTTTTTTCACAATACAAATTCTGGTGTAGACTGCCCCTTAAGTTTGGTTTCATTGATCTCTTAGCCCTAGCTCCTGCAATGCATCAGTTACACTAAGTTACATTTGAATCTCCATTTCTAAAAAATGTCTGCGTTTGCCACATTTGATTCAGAAGTTGTCTATAATTTTCAGTATAAAATGTAAAAGAAATATAGTAATAGGCAGATGAAAGTGGATGTGATTGTATCTTATAATTACTTACTTAAAGAATAATTCTACATCTACTGGACAAAACCTGTGTATATGATTTGATTCGAGTTCACTGGTTTATAATCTCAGCTGGTGCACCAGCTGACTAACCACTAGCAATGAATTATGTATAATTTGCTACATTTTCATATTATGATGAATGTGAAACAACTCTAAATGATAGGTATCCTTTATAATTTACCAACATTTTGTTGAATGGATTTTAATGTTTTCCTGCTATGAAAAATTCAAAAAGAAAACAAACAGCAATAAGAACCTTCTGTTTCTCTTTAGAGTGCATACATTTAAATATTAAAATGACAAGCACTGTAAATGTTCACTTGGTTGGAAACATTCCTATCTTTTTTTTTAATTCAAATTTGAAAGACTAAAGACAAAGATATTCAAATGAGTGCCTATAGCATTAGAAAGCCTTAGCTTTAGTGATAAACATGCAGAAGAGAATATTTTGTAATAGAGCAAATGTTAGAGGTTTTAATTGGGCTTATTTTTTAATTTCTGCATTGTTATTCTCAATTTTCATTATGTGTCTATTTTTTTAAATTGATGGTAAAACATTAAAATTTGACAAATCTAGAACATACTTGTCATAAGTGTTCTATGTTTTTTTCTGAATATCTTTCCCTAATAATTCAAATGAAAGGTGAGTAAACTGGTGTTGCTTATTTAAAGTGACATTAAACTCTTCTTTGTTTCTGTAAAAAAAATGTGCTTTTCCCACACTCCCTAGAGAGAAACAAAATTCTAATTCTGTAACCTAACTTTTCATGTTGAGGCAAATCAAATAGCTGGGTTTGGCAGTTTGCAGCATTTTGAAAACCTAGGTTACATGCTTTGCTTTTGGCCTATCTAGTGTCCTAAGCATGATTATTTACACAAAAACAAGAAGTGTTTAATGTCCTTTTGACAATTACCACTCAAGTCAAGTTGTTGCATTCAGTTCTTATGTTAATATTGAACTAAATATAAACAATACATGAAATCAGGCACCACAAAATGATTTTAAATCAAAAGTGGCTAATTATATTGAGAACAGTAAAAACTTGTAAACAAATAGCACAGCAAAGAGTAAAAAAAATGAAACATTTTAAATGAACAATGGTATATTACATTAATAAAAGTATAAGACCAAAAAATATACAGTGTGCATTTCATTTTTTCTACCTAAGGTTGTCAAGCTTCAGCATCAGTTAAAGAAAACCGTGTTATAATAAATTGTGAAATTACATGAGTTTAATGATTTTAAATGTGAATAGTCCAATTTCCATCTGTCAGTAAGGTGACAGGGTTAAAAATGCATTAATAGTGAAGTGTGAAGGTAGTTATAGAGATTCATTTCCTAGATATTTGATTATCTACCCCACTTGTAATTTGGATATTACAGATTACCATCATTCTTTAATGGTGTTTATTTCTATTGTCTAGAAAAAGCTGTGCAAAATCATTGTTCTCAATGGGGTTTTTTTTTTGTCTGTCTTAACAATCAACAGATTTAGGCAAATATACAAATACAAATATACAAAAACCTCTATGTAAGAAAGATTTTTATAAACTTTTTGCAGAACAGATCAGAAGCAAATTGTAAGCAGTCAATGAGAAAGAGGAACGTCATAAAAAATAAACAAATTATTGTATATGAATGCCTTGGGTCTTTGAATGTAGTTTGTTGACCAATAGTTTGTGAAATAAGCATACAACACTTTTTCAAATCCCAACTGATGTACCCGGTGATGTACAGTAGAAAAACAAATTTTTATATACATTCATTATTTAAAGGGACAGTTTACTGAAAAATGTTCTCCTTTTTAATTTGTTCCCAATGATCCACTTTACCTGCTGGAGTGTATTAAATTGTTTACAAGTATTTTCAGTACCCTTATATTGGCATTTGAAATAGTTTATTTAGCCTGTGGTATACCCACCCATCCTGAAAGTTTTTGACCTCAAGGCCAAGCTGTGTTAACACAGCCAGTAGAATAAATTACACTCCCAGTGGGTTATAGAAGAGATACGTTAATAAAATGTTAATTTTCCATTGCTCTCTATAAGTATCAGTGATTGGTTTATGGACAGACATAAGATAAAGAAACAGTTATATGTACACAATGTGATAAAGTAATGAGATCTGATTATACCTACAAGCTCAACCCATTTTATTAGGCTGTGGCTTCAAAACACAAAATCAGCTAATTCATATACACAAATAGGTCTTAAAAAGGCAAATCTCATACATTTTATACTCTGCAGCTGGTAAAAAAAAGTAATTAGAAACACACTAAGGGAAAAACAATTTTATAGTATACTGTCCCTTTAATTTGCTCCCTTTCCGGTAATTTTAGTCTGAAAATTGTGTTTTTTTCCAATTCCTATTAGATTTGGAAGGATGTACTCTAGGCATCAGAAACCTAACCCTGCTGCATACTACAAAATGATTGTTTGATCACTGTAGTAGTCCACTTATATTTCTTCCTTATTGGCAGAGGTGGTAAGATAAGAGGCTTTAACTTTTTCAGGACATTAAATGCCGGGCTTTAAAGACGTTGGGATGGCAAGGGTCATCCTAATGTGTGCGGCTCCCTGCTCCCTTCCTTGTTAAAACATCCCCAGGATGCCAATCAGCGCTGTTTGAGTGTCGTGATCACAGTGACGCTCGTGTTGTTTATGATTTGAAATTGGACTTCCATCCTGAAAGGGTTAAAAAGTCATATTTCTGGACTTTAAAACAATGCACATTTTGCTTGTTTTTAAGTGTAGTATTTTATTTCTGATGTATTAACATTAAAGTCTCCTAACTAGCTTAATAACATGTGAAATTAATCCTTTCCTATAATTTTAGTTTTTTATAATCTAAACACAATTTCAATCATAAATAAACAATCTAATTTTAATATTTTATTTGTGTGCATATTTTCAAATGGTATTCACTGTATGACCCAAGCATGAGTTGATTGAAAGTCAAGGAAAAAAAGAAAGAAAGAAAAATGTGGGAAACCAAGATATGCCATATAAAAATGATCAAAATCATTTTTCAAGAGCTCAGAGGTCTTGAAAAAAGCTTGAAGAAATATACTGGTGGTAAAGGTGTTTTTGACAGGCCGAAAAGGTTGTTTAGTCATTGTTTCATTGTAAAATATCTGACAAGTTAAATGAACACCTAGGCGTCCTGTATGGCTGATGAAATTATCAGGAAGAGCAGTCACCTGACCCACCTATCACTGGCCATATTTTGCTTGGGAGCTTCGAAGCTTCTATCTCTCGGACAAGATTTTACCTATGTATTTAACTGTTTTGCTGAGGTTCATCTAATAGGTATACAGGGTCAGTAGTGCAGCAAATGCATGCTCTAATTAATTAGGACATGTACTTTTTGTGTTGGAATTTCCCTTAAGCACATTAAATAGAAAAGCTATTTTTCTGAAGCACTGGAATGGCTTTAAATCTGATGATAGTGTACATCTCTTCAAACAGGATGGAAGGTTTATCCTTAATATTTATAAATATATTTACTATATTCAATATAGCTTTTATAACTTATTCTAATAAGGCTTGCTTTATTGTAAAGGGTTAATAAATGACAAGAGTGTTTTGCTTTCACCTTCTGCAGTATACAGTGTCTTACATTATACTTCCTTAGCTTTGTTTTCTTGATACAATGGGGCCGATTTATCAATGTCTGTCTGACATGATACACTGTAGCGTATCATGTCCGACAGAAATAGCTGAATGCCGACAGCATACGCTCTCTGCATTTAACATTGCACAAGCGGTTCACCAGAACTGCTTGTTCAATGCTGCCCCCTGCAGATACGCGGCCACTAGCAGGGGGTGTCAATCAGCCCGATCATATAGACTGGGCGGATTGCAGACCACAGCCTCAGAGGCAGCAGACCAGTTATGGTGCAGCGGTCTTAAAGGGACAGTAAACTTATAAAATAATGTTATATAATGCTGCACATAGCATAACATTAGCTTAGCGGTAGGTGGCAAAAACACAAGCATTGCGAGATATTTAAAATTAAACTTGGTTTATCAGCTCTCCGCTCCAGGATCTTCTGAGCGGGACTTGAATTTTAAAAGCGCTTCACAGGCGCACTGTCTAATCACAGAATGCCCGATCGAGCCATTGAAATTAATGTAGCTCACTTCCGCTCTGGCTTGGTAGCGGGAGCGAGCTACATTCATTTCAAAGGCTCAGTCGGGCGTGCTGTGATTAGACAGCGTGCCTGTGAATCGCTTTTAAAATTCAAGTCCCGCTCAGAAGATCCTGGAGCGGAGAGCTGATAAACCAAGTTTAATTTTAAATATCTCGCAATGCTTGTGTTTTTGCCACCTGCCGCTAAGATAATGTTATATAATGCTGCACTATGTGCAGCATTATATAACATTATTTTATAAGTTTACTGTCCCTTTAAGACTGCTATTTCCGGCAAGCCTGAAGCCTGAATTTTGGAGGAGAGGAGAAAAGGGAAAATGTACACACAGATTGTTCCACTGGCATCTGGTCTTAAATAGTCTGCATAATCTTAAGATAGATTCATTAGTCCAGGACAAAACTGTAAACATCTAGCAGAACTGATCATTTGAATACCTTTCCAAGAAAAAATGCTCTATTTGCATTAATTTGTCTGTTTTACATATAGAGAAGATATGTCTGTAGTGATTAAAAAATAACTCTTCACCTTTCTTTGACACTGGCAATTAGATTACATACACAAACCATAAAGGATTTTTGTTGAGATATACAAATTTACTACTTACTACTTGCGAATCTGTCTGCTTGCAGGGTTGGTAAATTTTCCTCTAGGTTTCTGCCTTGTAGCATTATATAAATCCTTCTATATGGCTAAACATTATCCTGCAATCTCCACTTGTGATATTTCACCACACAGCTAAAATGTATCATTTCACAAGATGATTCTTGTGCAATGTCATCCCCTGGTCTGGCGCAACCAATTGCGCTAGAGCAGGGTATGTCAATCTCCACAAAAGAGCAAATGTCAGGGTGATTGATCTCGCCACTTCTGAGGAGGGCGAAAAGGAAAAAAGAAACTGTTTCTATTTCTTAAATATGTGGCAGCAGGCTCACTGATGCGAACCTGTTTCACATTTACCCCTTAAAAGTATTTGCCTAGTAGTAGTAAACCATTTGTGCCCTTCTGTTAGTAACAAAATTATTTGCAATATTTTTTAAACATTGATTTTATACTCACAGTTGATTTATAATTATCCAAATAATAATTACAAGACATGTCTGTTGTGTTGCTGTAGAATTACATATAAGTCAAGATTTCTAAACAAATGACATCCTTTTTACTACAATAATTTTTCAATGGCCAGACTCTGCCCACCATTTGCATAATCTGGGCTTTAGCCCACAGAAAACAAGGCTAGCCACTCACATAAAGTGCATTGTTTTGCAGTTATTATCTGATTAATAAAGTTAGGGGCAGATATGTAGCAGAGTTAGTCTTGAGAAGTCAGCAGGATACATTACAAGTTCTGAGAATCAGTCATTGCATTTCAGAGCTAAATTACATGAAAGGGGCAAAATCTATACTATAATCGCGTTTGTAACGCGTCCGTCGCCATCACCAGTTGCCCACGCATCCTCAAAGGAATATTGGCTGCACGCACAGCCAAAAGAATCCACCTGAATGCAGCAAAACTGAGGTGGATTCTTTCACCACCCTGCCATTTTCGGAATCCACCTGGATGCAGCGTAGGCAAACACAAAGCCTTAAAAAAAAAACACTCAACCGCCAACCCCCCACATCGCAATAAACCTAATTAACCTATTAACTCCTAAACCGACAAACACCCACATCGCAATCAACCTAATTAACCTATTAACCTCTAAACTGCCAAATCCCCCACAACGCAAATAACTAATTTAAATACTAAGCCCCCTAACCTAGCACCCCCTAAATTAACCCCAATTACAACTAATTTACAATTAAAATTAAAAAAAACTAACATCCCCAAAATAAAAACACCACCTAATCTAAACTACCAATAACCCTTAAAAGGTCCTTTTGTACGGCTAAGCCGTACAACAGCTCTTTTACCGCTAAAAATACTAAGTCCCCCCAAAACAGTAAAAAAAAACACCCACCAAACCCCCAAGAATAAAAAAACAACACTAAAAAAATTGAAACTTTCCATTGCCCCTAATGGGGTATTTGTATGGGCATTGCCCTTAATTCAGCTCTTTTACTGCCCTTTAAAGGGCAATCAGCTCTTTTTCAAGCCCAAAAAAGCCCTAATCTAAAAAAAAATAATCAGCCAATAAATTAAAATAAAAAAGCCTAAACCTAAGCCCCAAATAGGTACTCACAGATCCTGAAGTCCGGCGGAGAAGGTCTTCTTCTAGGCGGCTCCATCATCTTCTATCTTCATCCGGAGCGAAGGCGGCGTGGAATGGAGGTGCGGAACATGCCTGCATCCTCAGCGGCGGTCCTCATTTCTATTGACTGAAATTTTGAAATCAGCCAATAGGGTGAGAGCTACTGAAATCTTACTGGCTGATTTGAACAGCCAATAGGATTTCAGTAGCTCTAATCCTATTGGATTGTGGTACCTTGCATTCAATCTTTAGTGTATGACGGATATTGGATGAAGAGGAACCTCCATGCTGCTGAGGATTGCCACTGCCGAGGACCCCCACCATTGAGAACCGCCGCTGATGATCCACGCATCAGGGCGGACTGCTCCTCACCTCTGCTCCACGTCACTGGTGAGGACCGCCGCTGAGGATCCACAGCTCTGCATCTCCACTCCACGCCGCCTTCGCTCCAAGTGAAGATAGAAGATGATGGAGCCGCCTGGAAGAAGACCTTTTCCGCCGGACTTCAGGAACGGGGAGTACCTATTGGGGCTTAGTGTTAGGATTTTTTTTTTTTTTTTTTTTTTTTTTTTTAAGATTAGATATTTAATGGGCTGGAATTGAGTCGATTGCCCTTTTAAGGGCAGTAAGCAAGCTGAATGCCCTTTTAAGAGCAATGCCCATATAAATGCCCCTTTAGTTGCAATGGGTAGTTTATTTATTTTTTTAGGTTTCTTTATTTTGGGGGGTTTGATGGGTGGGGATGTTTTATTGTTAGGGATAATTGGTAAATTGTTCAGGTAAAAGATCTGCTTAACTTAGGGCAATGCCCTACAAATGGTCTTTTAAGGGCTATTGGTAGTTTAGTATTAGATTAGGGGCTGTTCTTATTTTGGAGGGGGATTTTTTGTTTTTATAGGGGTACTAGTTTAGGTTTAAATTTTTCATTTTGGATAGCTTTGTTTATTTTTTTCTGTAATTTTACATGTTTTATTTTTTTGTAATTTTAGCTTTGGGGGTTGTAGTTGTTTTCTTAAATAGACTGCCCTCTGGGCAGGCTTATCGCCTAGTATATAATAACCGGGTTTGGTTGTGTGGGTGGTGGGTTTCACTGTTGGGGGGGTTGTTTGTATTTTTTATACAGGTAAAAGAGCTGATTTCTTTGGGGTAATGCCCCGCAAAAGGCCCTTTTAAGGGCTATTGGCAGTTTAGTTTTAGGCTAGGGTTTTTTTTTTATTTTGGGGGGGCTTTTTTTTGATAGGGCTATTAGATTAGGTGTAATTAGTTTAAATATTTGATAATATCTTTTTTTATTTTGTGTAATTTAGTGATTTTTTTTTTGTAATTTAGTTAATTGTATTTAATTAATGTAATTGATTTAATTGTAGTGTAATATTAGGTGTTAGTGTAAGACAGGTTAGGTTTTATTTTACATGTAAATTTGTATTTATTTTAACTAGGTAGTTAGTAAATAGTTAATAACTAGTTAAAATAAATATAAACTTAGCTGTGAAATAAAAATAAAACCTAAGATAGCTACAATATAACTATTAGTTATATTGTAGCGAGCTTAGGGTTTATTTTATAGGTAAGTATTTAAGTATTTAGTTTTAAATAGGAATTATTTAGGTATTAATTGTCATTTTTATTTAGATTTATTTTAATTATGTTAAAGTTAGTGGTGTTAGGGTTAGGGTTACTTTAGGGTTAGGCTTAGACTTAGGGTTAGGTTTAGGTGTTAATAACTTTAGTATAGTGGCGGCGACGTTGGGGGCAGCAGATTAGGGGTAGATAAGTGTAATATAGGTAGCGACAACATTGGGGGCAGCAGATTAGGGTTTAATAAGTGTAGGTGGGTGGTGGCGATGTCGGGGGTAGCAGATTAGGGGTTAATAAGTGTAATGTAGATATCGGCGATGTCGGGGGCAGCAGATTAGGGGTTAATAAGTGTAGTGTAGGTGTCGGCGATGTCGGGGGCAGCAGATTAGGGGTGTTTAGACTCGGGTTTATGTTAGGCTTTTAGGTGTAAACATAAATTTTCTTTCCCCTTAGGAATCAATGGAGCTGCGTTACGGAACTTTACAATCCTTTATTGCAGGTGTTAGGCTTTTTTTAGCCGGCTCTCCCAATTGATGTCTATGCGGGAATCCTGCATGAGCACGTAAAACCAGCTCAAAGCAGTGCTGGTATCTGTGTGCGGTATGGAGCTCAACGCTGCCATATTGCCTGCAAACGCCGGGTTTTTGCAAACCTGTAATAGCAGCGCTATTAAAGGTGAGCAGTGGAAATAACTTGCAAATTATTACCGAGCCACTCATAACACAAAATGGCCTCCAGTTATCAAGCCGTCAACCTCAAATACGCTGGAATTCCGCAGCATATTTGTGGCGAGACTGATTTTGTGACGTAAGCTTCGATCCGCCGGACTCAGTCCGACACAGATCGATTCTTACGTCACTCCAGATGTTCCAAATGCAATTTTGGCATAATCTGACTACTTTTGCCAGTTATCAAATGACTACCAGGTATGCTCTGCACTTTTCAGGCCCAGCGTACCTGGTTTTCAATCCGCCGCGGAGGATCCAATAGGAATCAATGGGAGTCTGACCATAGCAAAAGTTCATGTTCGTTGCTGCCCGACATCCCATTGATTCCTATGGGAAACGCCTGCACCTAACACCCTAACATGTACCCCGAGTCTAAACACCCCTAATCTGCCCTCCTACACCGCCGCTACCTATATTAAACATGCTAACCCCTAAACCGCCGCTCCCGGAGCCCACCGCCACTCTAATAAACTGATTAACCCCTAAACCGCTGCTCCCAGACCCCGCCGCCACCTATATTAAACTTATTAACCCCTAATCTGCCCCCCTACACCATTGCCACCTATAATACATTTATTAACCCCTATCCTGCCCACCTATACCGCCGCCATCTATATTAAACTAATTAACCCCTAAACATAAGTCTAACACTAACCCTAACACCCCCCTAACTTAAATATTATTTTAATAAATCTAAATAAAATTACTATTATTAACTAAATTAATCCTATTTAAAACTAAATACTTACCTATAAAATAAACCCTAATATAGCTACAATATAACTAATAATTATATTGTAACTATTTTAGAATTTATTTTTATTTTACAGGCAAATTTCAATTTATTTTAACTAGGCACAATAGCTATTAAATAGTTATTAACTATTTAATAGCTACCTAGTTAAAATAAAGACAAATTTACCTGTAAAATAAAAACCAACCTAAGTTACAATTACACCTAACACTACACTATAATTAAATAAATTATTCCTATTTAAAACTAAATACGTACCTGTAAAATAAACCCTAAGATAGCTACAATGTAATTAATAATTACATTGTAGCTATTTTAGGATTTATATTTATTTTACAGGTAACTTTGTATTTATTTTAACTAGGTAGAATAGTTATTAAATAGTTATTAACTATTTAATAACTACCTAGCTAAAAGAAATACAAAATTACCTGTAAAATAAATCCTAACCTAAGTTACAATTAAACCTAACACTACACTATCATTAAATAAATTAAATTAATTAACTACAAATACCTACAATTAAATAAACTAACTAAAGTACAAAAAATTAAAAAAACTAAGTTACAAAAAATAAAAAAATATTACGAGATTTTTAAGCTAATTACACCTAATCTAAGCCCCCTAATAAAATAACAAAGCCCCCCAAAATAAAAAAATGCCCTACCCTATTCTAAATTACGAAACTTAACAGCTCTATTACATTACCAGCCCTTAAAATGGCTTTTTGCGGGGCATGCCCCAAATTATTCAGCTCTTTTGCATGTTAAAAAAAATACAACCCCCCAACATTAAAACCCACCACCCACATACCCCTACTCTAACCCACCCAATCCCCCCTTAAAAAAACCTAACACTAACCCCCTGAAGATCATCCTACCTTTAGCCGTCTTCAGCCAGCCGACCACTGATGGAACAGAAGAGGACATCCGCAGTGGCCGAAGTCATCATCCAAGGGGCGCTGAAGAGGTCTTCCGTCCGATAGAAGTCTTCATCCATGCGGCGTTACCTGTAAAATAAATATAAATCCTAAAATAGCTACAATGTAATTATTAATTACATTGTAGCTATCTTAGGGTTTATTTTACAGGTAAGTATTTAGTTTTAAATAGGAATAATTTAGTTAATAACTATTTAAAAGCTATTGTGCCTAGTTAAAATAAATTGAAATTTGCCTGTAATATAAAAATAAATCCTAAAATAGCTACAATATAATTATTAGTAATATTGTAGCTATATTAGGGTTCATTTTATAGGTAAGTATTTAGTTTTAAATAGGAATAACTAATTTAATAAGAGTAATATTTATTTAGATTTATTTAATTAATATTTAAGTTAGGGGGGTGTTAGGGTAAGACTTAGGTTTAGGGGTTAATAATTTTATTATAGGTTGCGGCGGTATAGGGGGGCAGGATAGGGGTTAATAAATTTATTATAGGTGGCGACGGTGTAGGGAGGGCAGATTAGGGGTTAATAAATTTAATATAGGTGGTGGCGGAGTCCGGGAGCAGCGGTTTAGGGGTTAAACAATTTATTTAGTTGCGGCGGGGTATGGGATCGGCAGGATAGGGGTTTATAAATTTATTATAGGTGGCGGCGGTATAGGGGGGGCAGGATAGGGGTTAATAGGTATTATGTAGGTGGTGGCGGGGTCCGGGTGCGGCGGTTTAGGGGTTAATCAGTATATTAGAGTGGCATGGGCTTCCGGGAGCGGCGGTTTAGGGGTTAATACATTTATTATAGTTGCGGCGGGGTCTAGGAGCGGCGGTTTAGGGGTTAATAACTTTATTTAGTTGCGGGGGGCTCCGGGGGTGCCAATATAGGGGGTAGAACAGTGTAGTTTAGTGTGGGTGCTTAGTGACAGCTTATCAATAAAGCCGAAGAGCAACGAGATCGGATGAGTGATAACTATCACAGTCTGCTGCTCATCGCCCCGTATTTGGTGCGTGGCTTTTTGACAGCTTTTTTGATAACTTTGGCGAGCATATTCAGGTCCGCGGCGGCGATGTGAGGCGAGCTTAGGCGGGCGTATTGGGGCCGGCGAAGGCAGATAAGTAGACACGTTGATAACTAGAGGCCATAGTGTTTATTGCCCCTTTATAGGGATACTCAACCCAAATTTTTTTTTCATTTGCGATTCAGATACTGCATGCAATTTTAAGCAACTTTCTATTATCCTATTATCATGTTTTCTTCGTTCTCTTGCTATCTTTATTTGAATAGCAGGAATCTAAGCTTAGGTGCTGGCCTATTTTTGGTTGAGCACCTGTGTAGCTTAAAATTGCATGCTCTATCTGAGTCATTAAAGAAAAAATGTGGGTTTAATATACCATTAAGTGTGTTTTTACAGAACTCAAATAGTAAGTTGCACTGATGTGATATTAGCACAATGCATTTGTACCTGCTATGGGATAAAAATATTTGAAATAGAGCTACAATTAGCTATGTAAATTTCCCCATTTCCCTTCTTACAGTGTTTTTACAGTCTCAACAAGTAGGAAGATCAAATTGTACTGACATGATATTGGTTCCAATAAAAATTGTACTTGTCCCATGCTTTCTTAAAGGGATACTGAACCCATTTTTTACTTGCTACCAATCAGAGAGCGCTACCCATGTGCTGAACCAAAGAAAGCAAAATTGTTGATAAGAGTAAATTGGAAAGTTGTTTAAAATTACATGCCCTATTTGAAAAATGAAAGTTTTTTTTGGATTTGACTGTCCCTTTAAAATTGCATGCTGTGTCTGAATCATGAAAGAAAAAAGTTGGGTTCAGTATCCCTTTAAGAGGCCAAAAAGCAAATTCTCTACCCTGGGCAAACTGCAGCAAATTGCCTGAACCTGTGACATATTGAGCTCAATATACCAAGCTGCAATAGCAGCTTTGGAGCCCCAGCATTTCAGGCTCGTTTAGAGTATACTACTGCCCGTGAGACTGGGCGGACGAGAATGATGACAGTATACCTCATTTGTCTGTCTATTTTTAAATTGAGCCCACTAAACCGTGAGGAAGGGCGGACGACAATGATGACAGTATACCTCATTTGCCTGTCTGTTGTTAAATTGAGCCCACTAAATCTACAGGGAGTGCAGAATTATTAGGCAAATGAGTATTTTGACCACATCATCCTCTTTATGCATGTTGTCTTACTCCAAGCTGTATAGGCTCGAAAGTCTACTACCAATTAAGCATATTAGGTGATGTGCATCTCTGTAATGAGAAGGGGTGTGGTCTAATGACATCAACACCCTATATCAGGTGTGCATAATTATTAGGCAACTTCCTTTCCTTTGGCAAAATGGGTCAAAAGAAGGACTTGACAGGCTCAGAAAAGTCAAAAATAGTGAGATATCTTGCAGAGGGATGCAGCACTCTTAAAATTGCAAAGCTTCTGAAGCGTGATCATCGAACAATCAAGCGTTTCATTCAAAATAGTCAACAGGGTCGCAAGAAGCGTGTGGAAAAACCAAGGCGCAAAATAACTGCCCATGAACTGAGAAAAGTCAAGCGTGCAGCTGCCAAGATGCCACTTGCCACCAGTTTGGCCATATTTCAGAGTTGCAACATCACTGGAGTGCCCAAAAGTACAAGGTGTGCAATACTCAGAGACATGGCCAAGGTAAGAAAGGCTGAAAGACGACCACCACTGAACAAGACACACAAGCTGAAACGTCAAGACTGGGCCAAGAAATATCTCAAGACTGATTTTTCTAAGGTTTTATGGACTGATGAAAGGAGAGTGAGTCTTGATGGGCCAGATGGATGGGCCCGTGGCTGGAATGGTAAAGGGCAGAGAGCTCCAGTCCGACTCAGACGCCAGCAAGGTGGAGGTGGAGTACTGGTTTGGGCTGGTATCATCAAAGATGAGCTTGTGGGGCCTTTTCCGGTTGAGGATGGAGTCAAGTTCAACTCCCAGTCCTACTGCCAGTTTCTGGAAGACACCTTCTTCAAGCAGTGCTACAGGAAGAAGTCTGCATCCTTCAAGAAAAACATGATTTTCATGCAGGACAATGCTCCATCACACGCGTCCAAGTACTCCACAGCGTGGCTGGCAAGAAAGGGTATAAAAGAAGAAAATCTAATGACATGGCTTCTTTGTTCACCTGATCTGAACCCCATTGAGAACCTGTGGTCCATCATCAAATGTGAGATTTACAAGGAGGGAAAACAGTACACCTCTCTGAACAGTGTCTGGGAGGCTGTGGTTGCTGCTGCACGCAATGTTGATGGTGAACAGATCAAAACACTGACAGAATCCATGGATGGCAGGCTTTTGAGTGTCCTTGCAAAGAAAGGTGGCTATATTGGTCACTGATTTGTTTTTGTTTTGTTTTTGAATGTCAGAAATGTATATTTGTGAATGTTGAGATGTTATATTGGTTTCACTGGTAAAAATAAACAATTGAAATGGGTATATATTTGTTTTTTGTTAAGTTGCCTAATAATTATGCACAGTAATAGTCATCTGCACACACAGATATCCCCCTAAAATAGATATAACTAAAAACAAACTAAAATCTACTTCCAAAACTATTCAGCTTTGATATTAATGAGTTTTTTGGGTTCATTGAGAACATGGTTGTTGTTCAATAATAAAATTAATCCTCAAAAATACAACTTGCCTAATAATTCTGCACTCCCTGTATTGATTGCTGCCAATTAGGACAAACTCTAATTATTTGGTTATTTTTTTTTTTTGCTGTGGTCTAATAAATAACTATATAGTATATGAAATGTCCAAAACAAAAAGGATATGAGAAAAACACTAAAGTAAAAAAAACAATTTTAGTTTGTTGTGGTGTTAGGCATATATGCTCTTAAGGGGAACTCTTTCTATGCTGACGCGTTTTGCACATGCACACATGTGCTTCCTTGCAATAAATGAAGCTGGTGCGGGAAATCTATATCATACTTTACGTAGTTTCAGCCTCTGTACAACACTTGTTGCAATCTTATTTTTTACAACTTAAGCATGCAAAATAATCAATGTATTTTACAATGATGATTCATTTTCCTCAATACATTTATAGTAAATTCAGTTTTGAGGTTTATCCCATAAAATAGTTTGAAGACAAAACTGCAGAAATCCCTTATACACAATAGGTTACTAGCATTAGCTTGATAGTATTGATACTGCTTATGGAGAGAAAACATGCAACAATATGTTAAATTATTTGAAGTAAAGATACATTTGTGTATACAAATTTAGCAGTGTCACTTAAAGGGTCTATTATAGAAACTTTTAAACATAGAATTTGACAGTAGATAAGAACCAAAAAGGCCTATTAAGCCTACCCATATTATATGTTATGTTTTTCTTAGGATAGCCTTATGCATGTCCCAGACATTTTGAATTCCTTTACAGTCTTTGTGTTTCCCACCTCAAATAGAAGCTTACTCCATGAACCCACCACCGTTTCTGTAAAAAAATTATTCCTCACATTTCTCCCGAATCTGCTACCTTCAAACTTATGATTGTGACCCCTTGTTTTAGCATTTGTTTTTTGTGGATAATGCTTTCAGCTTCAACTTTATATATATTTGAAGCTTTCTATCATGTCACCTCTTTCCCTTTTCTCCTCTAAACTATACATATTTAGGTCATAGGGACTTTCTTTGTACGTTTTAGACTGTGTACCCTTTTAGTAGCCCTCCTTGGACGGTTTTTAGTTTATTTATATCTTTCTAAAGATATGGTATACAGAACTGTAAACAATATTCCAGATGAGGCCTAACTAATGATCTGTAAATTAGAATAAGAATCTTGCTATTTTTATGACTAATACCTCTCCCAATGCAACCAAGTATTCGACTACCCTTACTGGCGACATTGCTGCATTGTGTACCAAATTTTCAATCACCTGAAATAATAATTACCAAGTTCCATTCCTCTTTAGTTACAGTCAGTAATGAACCACTGAGACTATAATTGGCCTTTTGGTTTTTGGATCTAATATGCATCATTTTGCTCTTGGTAATATTACATTTCAGATCTCATTTATTTGCCCAGTCCTCCAGTTTTTTAATATCACTGTTCATTCGATCAACCTTTCCAGGAACTTAACTCTGTTATAATTTTTTGTATTGTCATCAAAGCAAACATTCCCGTGAAGCCCACTTCCAATATCACTGATGAACATGTTAAACTAAACAGGACCAAAAACTGATCTTTGGGGAACACCAATAGTAACTGATTCCTCATTTTAATGTACTCTATTAATTGAAACTATCTGCATTCTATCCTTAAAGGGACAGTCTATTCAAAATTAAACTTTTATGATTCAGACATGCAATTTTAAACAACTTTCCACTGATTGGCTAAACTGCATGTCCATCAAAAGCACTGAGATAAGGGGGCAGTCTGCAGAGGCTTAGATACAAGGTAATCACAGAGGTAAAACATATATTAATATAACTGTGTTGGTTATGCAAAACTGGTTTATGGGTAATAAAGGGATTATCTATCATTTTAAACAATAACAATTCTGGTGTAGACTGTCCCTTTAAGCCAGCATTCTAGCCACTTAACAATCTTATCATCTACTCAAAGGCAATACATTTTGTGAATAAGTTTGTTGTGTGGCACAGTGTCAAAGTCTAGATATACAACATCTACAGCTCCTCCATGGTCTATTAATTTAGTTACATGGTCAAATTAATTAGATGTCTCACATGATCTTCCAGCAATGAAACCATGCTGTCCTTTGTCTTCTAAGTGGTTTGTCTGAAGTTAAAGTGAATGTAAAGTCAAGATAACTGCTTAACATCATTTTAAAGATTGAACAAAATAAGACTAAGTTTAATTCATCGATTCCTATATAAATGAGTACTTCAGATTTCTAATACCTTATAATGATTAAATTTTTACCGCCGTTCCGTCGCCCGCAGTAATCTAATTTTTCATCATCGATGATGAATATTAAAGTTTCTAATCCACAATGCCCCCCCCCCCCCGGGTGCTCAGCCGCCTATACAAATATGCCCATGGATTACAGAGTGCATGCGCTATACAATTGGAATAATTGGATGCTAATTTCAGTAGATATGCGTGTTCATGAGCCGCACATGCTCTGTTTCAACCAGCATGATCCATGCCTGAAAGTAAGAGAAGAGACAGCTGCTATGAACCGTGAGCGGAAAGTGGTGCATGCTCATATTCATTCACTCGTGGGAGCACGCTTCAGAGCTACGTATAGAGCGGGTGGGACCGCTCTATACGTCACACATCAAAAAGAGGAAGTAGCAATTGGAAGGAGTTGGTCACAAAACTGTATGGATTATAAAACATGTATAAAATAATAATGGATCGTTTTTTTAAAACATATATCTTAGCGACTATGTTTATGGAGACACTATTCCAAAGCAGTTGACCATACATTCACTTTAAGACACAAGTCTTTCCTTTAAAAGAGTTCCCATTAATTTCCCTGCAATTAAAGTCAAATTGACTGGCATATAGTTAGCAGAATCTTCCCTACTACCCTTTTGATGAAGACGGACTACATTGGCAATTTTCCAGTCTTTTGGAACAACTCCTGTTTACAGTGACTGATTAAATAAATCAGCGAATGGAGTAGTTATCGTGGATCAAAGTTCTCTTAGAAACCTTGGTGAATATTATCTGTACCCACAGACTTATTTACTTTTATTTTATATAACCTCTTCCTCTGTAAAAAAGTACTACTCACTAATTCAATTCAAGTAACAACCCTTAATATAATCTCACTAATATCTTTACAATTGTTGTAAAGACTAAACAAAAGTAGTCATTTAGACAGTTTGCTATTTGTTTATCTCCATCCATTACTATATCATCAATCTTGAGTCTCACTATACCTCCAATACTTTTTCTCTTTTCCCTGATTCATCTAAAGAAGTTTTTGTCAAAATTTGTAAATGTATATTATGGGTGAAATAATTGGAATTTACTATTTCCATTTAGTCCAAAGAAGGTGTAAAGATGAAAATGGTATCACACACAGTATTTGCTTAGTGAATAAAATAAATAATAGTTTACTGGTAAAGTTTACTCATAGAATATCACAGTACCACATAAAATATGTAAAATCATTTAATGCAATTTTCCCACATAATAATAAAATATTCATTTGAAAAATAGTTGTAAGATGGGAGGAAATTAATCTTTTTAAAAACCACTTAGCAAATTAAATAATGAAACTCTACATATACCGTATTTATGTGAATAAGTTATAGAGGCAGTAATGGTATCCATCTATGTAATTAATATAAATAAATTAGAATAAAATGTTTACTTTGTACACTATAGATTTAGTAACCTCACTCTCCATAAATCAAAGTATACGTGTTTATTAACCCATTAGTATTTCTCATACCAGTTTGAATGATAGTTGCAATCGAGGTGCAACATTGCATTAGAAGTGTGAAACACTATTTTATTTTAGGTCTTTTCTAGAGATCAAGCTATGAATCAGGAACAATCACACTATAAAAAATAATAATAAATTAGAATGTAAAAAACCCTTTCTGTTTAATTACACAAGCTCAGAAATCTACAAGGTTACCTTTTCCCTAACTAACATGCAATGGTTATATCACATTAAACATAGTAACAAATTAATGTAATAATTAAATATCCTGCCAAACATTTACTAAACTGTATTTAACTTTGATATAGTACCTTATTTTCTAAAATCAGATAATTTGAAAATGCTAAATAAATTATATTAAACAAACACACAATAAATACATGTGATATTTATAGTATAGCACACAACACCTTAATTACAATACATTTGAAATTTCACCAAGACACACACTTTATATTATTTAGAGATGTGCATTAGTTTTGTTACAAATGCACCTTAGTAATAAAAAAATGAATATAATAACAAAATTTTAAGAAAACAAATATAATTACTGATAAAATGTTATTTGTTCCAGTCTGATTTATATGAACTTTGTGATTAGATGTGTTATAGGTTGTAAAAAGGATTATGGTTGGTTATAACTACACATGTAGTTATTAATACCTTTATAACTTAATTAACATAAATATTATGTTTTCAATTATTTAATTATCAAACTCTATCTATCTAAATACTATCTGAGATCTGTAAGAACATTCTAAGAGGGGGCATTGGGAAATTTTATATAGATACATTTAGCTCTCTTACAAGTAGCATCATATCAGTAAATTTAATCTTTCTATTTGAGAATCATAAAAAAATGCTTCAAAATGTTCAATACTATCAAAGCACCCTGTTACGGATGTAGTTTGGAGATTCCATTCAAGATTGGATCCATAAGACTTTTCTATGACGCTTCTACAGAGACAGTGGCAAAGAGGGATTGATCCATATGTGGATGTTTTTGATTGTGTGCTTTTAAAGATTTGAATCTTGTAAGTGCACCTTAAGCAGATGTGTATTTAATACATTTACACCACTTGAATCGTGGATGCATTTGAGTATTATGTTTTGTAAAATATATAATAACATTTTACTGTAACTATTTAACATTCCAAAATCATTTATATAGTGGAAAATGTTCTTTGTATTATAAATAGATATTCCTTTATACATTATATTTTTATATCGCTATACTTGTATATATTCATATCAATATATTGGTATAGATATATATTTTACATTAAGATTATTACATATATATATATATATATATATATATGTATGTATATATATATATATATATATATATATATATATATATATATATATATATATATATATATATATATATATATATATATATATACAGAATATATAATTTTTTAATTTTTTAATTGTATGTGAAGAACATTAGAATGTAAAATATGCGTAAAGGGTTATATCAGATGAAGAATTAGTTACCATAAAGCACATGATGTAAATATTAAATATTAAAAAATATTTTAATAATAATTTTAAATAATTGTGATAGAGCTAATGGGATTGATAATGGAATCTATGTTTCCCCACAAATAACACAATGTTCTTGATGGAATTGAAAATGTACTATATTAATTGTGTTTCATGGGCCGGCAATCCACTCCACAATTTGGCTATGGCAAAGAACTGCAGGTGAGGAACCCAGTTCAGGTTTTCCCTACAAGCTAAGGCTTTCTCACCTGCAGCTAATTAAGGTCAATTAACTCCTGTTAAATAGTGTGTGCTGAGGCTGTTAGTTAGAACCTGTATGTGAAAGACAGAGGATATAGAGTTATGCTGCTGTCTAGAGGTTCTAGTCCTATAAAGTTTGAAATCTGTTTTGTAATTTTGCAGTTGTGTGGAAAAGCTACACAACTTTAGTTAGAGAAACTTTATTCTGTTTAGTAAGCGCCATTGTGCAAGGATTTTTTTTTTGTTCTTTTGTTTATGTTAAAACTGTATTCCTGCAAATTGTCTGTGAATAAACAGGCCAAAGCTTTTACATCTAATCCAGTGTGTTTGAAGTGTTTCTATGCTGTGAAGACTGTGGGGCTGATTTATCAAGGGCTATATGGCCCCTGATGCCCCTATTTCTACACGAACCTTCAGGCTTGCCGGAAACAGCAGTTATGAAGCAGCGGTCTTAAAACCGCTGCTCCTCAACTGGTCCGCAGCCTCTGAGGCTACAGACATCAATCCGCCCGATCATGTACGAGCAGGTTGATTGACACCCCCTGCTAGTGGCCGATTGGCCGTGAATCTGCAGGGGGTGGCATTGCACAAGCAGTTCACTAGACCTGCTTGTGCAATATTAAATGCCGACAGCGTATCATGTCTGCCAGACTTTGATTAATCGGCCCCTGAGTGTGAAAGATGTTTCTGGGACAAAATACCCAAAGAGAGGGGTACATTTGTCACATATATATATATATATATATATATATATATATATATATATATATATATATATATATATATATTGTATATATATATATATATATATATTCTATTGATTTTTTATGATATTTTAGTCCATCTATAATAAATCTTTACTTTATTCATTTTTTTCAATACAGTGTATTTTATATTTAACAAATAAATAATGCACCTTAAGGCTTGCACGGAAAAAGATGCATTGGGATCGATTGACGCTTTGATCAATCGGCCCCAATGTGTCTAATTTTACAGATGCCAGTTTAAAAAGATTCCAAAATCTAAACTGGTCCAAAGCTACTTAGATTAAGGATGTTCTACCTGTATATGGATTTTTATAATACTATGTATATTCATTTTTGGGAAATTAATACATACCCTCCTAATTATACATTCAAAAGAATGAAAAATATTTTGCAATATTTAGCACCATTATTAATGGTGCATTATTTGAAATAATTTTGTAATTTCTTAAGTTTTGTAGCTTGCTGAATTAATACAATTATTATTATGAGTAATACTTATAGTAGTATTAATCATAATTATTATTATTATTACTATTACTGCTGAAAAGTTTTAAACAAATAAACCAAAGTATTTGGCAATAATTGCACTTCTTGTATAAAAATATGCATGGGTCTCACTGTTGTACTCTTTTCCCATAATATCTAAAATGCAGTTAGATTTATTTATATCAGTTTTTCGGATCTATTCCATCCACTCAACATGTTGTTTTGCTCGAGTCAACTTCTCTGCCCACATACAAACCCATCAAAACATCCTAAGACAGATTGGCTATTATAATTTATATGTAATGTTGATCTTATTTTTTCAGTTTGCATTTAAAAATACATTTGCTGGCATTATGTATGAGTTTTATGCCAGTATATTTCTCAGAAGCATGTGGGAAAAAACATTTTGAAGTTGGCTAAATTTCTTATGCGCCATTTGTATAATAGAATTTGTTTTCTACCTACCTATCACCTATCTATCTATCTATCTATCTATCTATCTATCTATCTATCTATCTATCTATCTATCTATCTATCTATCTATCTACAGTGGGTATTGAAAGAATCACCCCCCCCCTTGAAAATAATCGAATTTTGTTACTTTGTAGCCTGAAATAAAGACAGACACAGTTTTTGTTTATCCAATTGTAATTACTCAGTGCAACTTATAACATCCAAGTGAAAGAAAATAAAGACAATTCAAAAACAGAATCACTGAGTTGCAAAAAGGATCACCCCCTTGTGTCAATATTTTGTTGAACCACCTTTTGCTTTAAATACAGCCTTTAGTCAGTTGGGATATGTCTCTACTAACTTTACACATCTAGACTGTGCAATATTTGCCCACTCTTCTTTGCAGAACTGCTCCATTTCCATTACATTTGATGGTGACCGTTTGTGGACTGCAGTCTTCAAGTCATGCCACAGATATTCCATGGGGTTTAAGTCTGGGCTCTGACTAGGCCATGCAAGGGCATTCACCTTTTTCTCCTTCAACCACTGTGTGCTCATTTTGCTTTGTGCTTTGTGTCATTGTCATGTTGGAAGGTAAACCTTCTTACCATTGACAACTTCCTGGCAGAGGGCAGCAGATTTTCCTCAAGAATTTTATGGTATTTTGCCCCATCCATTATTCCTTCTATCCTGACAAGTGCTCCAGTGCCTGCTGCAGAGAAACACCCCCATGACAGGATATTATCACCTCCATGCTTTACTGTAGTTATGGTGTTATTTGGATGGTGAGCTGTATTAGATTTGCTCCAGACAATATTGTCTGCTTTGCCTGCACCCTGGCAGATGATTAATTAAGTGAGAGTGCACTTCCTAGCTGAATCTATATACATATATACGCATATACTGTATATATGTATACAGGCATACCTAATTTTATTGTGCTTCGCTTTATTGCGCTTCACAGATATTGCTCTTTTTACAAGTTGAAGGTTTGTGGCAACCCTGTGTCGAGCATAAACACAAATAAACATATATATATATATATATATATATATATATATATATATATATATATATATATATATATATATGTATATATATATATATATATATATGTATATATATATATATATATATATATATATATATACACATATAAACACATAGATACACATGAATACACATATATACACACCTACAGCAAAAAGATTATGACCCCCTGAAGGCTCAGATGATGATTAGCATTTCTTAGCAATAAAATATTTTTTTAATTAAGATATGTACATTGTTTTTTTTAGACATAATGCTATTGCACACTTATTGAGACTATAGACTTTAGTATAGTGTAAATATAACTTTTACAGTATATACACTGGGAAACTAAATAATTAGTGTTACTCACTTTATTGCTATATTCGCTTTATTGCGGTGGTCTGGAACCAAATCTGCAATATATCTGAGGTGAGGTACACCTGTATAAATGTATGAACACTATTTATTTTAAGAAATACTTAAAAGACCATTGTTCTTAACTTAGAAGAAAACTTTATTTTTATTTGTAAATAAACATAATAAATATATACACACACAGTATATATCAGGGATGTGCCATTTGTAATGAAAAATGTATAACAGAGCTAAATGAATATTCAAATAAGTGCATCAATGATATTTAAAGAAAACAAAAAAATACTGACAGCAGAAACTGGGATCTAAGCCTCCTATTAGTGCATCCCGGGGCTTTTAGAAGAAGGATCAGGGTTAGCGCAGCTCTAGTGTGCTAGAGGTGAGTATAATGCTACAGGTGAACTTTTTAAAATGTATTAAAGGAACATTTATTTAGTTTAACAAAAATGAATGTAAATGTTTAACGAATATTTAGTATCTGTTTTGTTTAACAAAACAAATACCAAATACTGCAGCCAACAAATATTCAGAAAAAACAAATTTCCCCCCAATATTCATTACAAAAGATTCAGATGAACCGAATTTTTCGCTGCTGCACAAGTCTAATATATATAGTAGTATAGTATATATAAAGTTTGAGCGAAAGCCATAACTGGGTTTTCTAGCACACCGTTTAGAAGTCTATGGGGAAAGGGAGTTAGTGCAGCCATTTTATCTGACCTCCAGATGATAGCGCGCCTGAGGTTTTCGCTCGATAACTTTTTACTTTCAATGTCCAATATGAGAGCAAGAATAGAAGCACTATTAATTTAAAGGGACATGAAACCCACATTTTTTTCTTTCCTGATTTACAGAGAGCATGCAATTTTAAATAACTTTCTAATTTACTTCTATTATCCAATTTGTTTTATTCTCTTGATATTCTTCGCTGAAAAGCATATCTAGATGTGCTAAGTAGCTGCTGATTGGTTGCTGCACTTAGACGTCTCGTGTGATTGGCTCACCCATGTGCATTGCTTTTTCTTCAACTAAGGATATCTAAAAAATGAAGCAAAATAAATAATAGAAGTAAATTGTAATGTTGTTTACATTTGTATTCTCTATCTGAATCATGAAAGAAAAATTTTGGGTTTAGTGTCCCTTTAACTTGAGGGTTGTTAACACTCAGTAGTGCTAATATTTTACATTCCACTTGTAATCTAGCCCACAATGTGATAAAGAACAATTAACAAAGAAATGCATCCCATGTAATTGAACAGCATTTGAAAAAAAATAATATTCTGCTCGTTTTATTAAATTGTAAAATAAATATTTTTTGTTAATCACTATAGTGAAGTTCTATAGAGTTTGAAAGCTAAAGTGTTTGCTTCAATGAACTATTAAATGTATGGGAAAACTGAAGTTGAGTCCCTCAGAATAGTGACAGTGCCTGAAAAATCTTGTGAACAGGCATGAGTGGAAGTGATTGTTACAGAATAGAGGAGTTCTGAGATGAGTATAGATGTGTATAGATGTGTTTTTTGCCTTTATTCACACGCTTGTTGGAATGATGTGTATTCTAAGGGATTCATAATATACAATTATACAAGGATCGATAATCCCCAAAGAGGTGTGCTTGTGTGCAACAATAACAGTTCAGACAGATCCAAAAGAGTCAGGCTGCACTACCAAAAAGATGATCCAGGGTGGACTCCTACAGACGATAAAGACAAAAAAGAGAGGCACCAAACATAGAGCAGTATCATATGGGATATGCAGAGGCACAACAGTTAGTCCTCCCCCAAGTTCACAAACTACTCACAGATGGAGTGGCACAGAGTGCCAATGGTAGCAGGCCGGGACTGTTATGGGTCACCCGACAGACACGCTGGAGCTGTTGACGTCACAGGGACTCTTCCAATTAGTGTGTCGGTTCCTCCAGAGCACCCGCAGCACAATCTTGTTAGAAAGTCGATGTAGATGGCTATATTAGTTGGCTGACTTCCAGCCGTGGTACAAAACAGAACAACGCCCGACCTCTGTGAGTAGTCTGTGAGTAGTTTGTGATCTTGGGGGGAGGGCTAACTGTTGTGCCTCTGCATATCCCATAAGATACTGCTTTATGTTTGGCGCCTCTCTTTTTTGTCTTTATAATATACAATTGTATGTCCCTGTCCAGATTCTGAAATTCCCACTGTACATAAATATAAAATGTCTTACCTATAGTAGCTCAACATTTTTTAACAATAAATAATAAGTGAATACATAGCAAGATGATCCTGTAAAGTCAATTTATTTAGAAAAAGCTAAGAATGAGATAATTCACACACTGCTGAGCTTGCATAGTCTAAAAATAACACTTTTTGAGTGCAGTGGAACAGTGAGGTGCTCTATATGAAGATAATGACATTCTTTACAGAAATGAAGTGATGCTTCAATAAGCCATATTCAATGTCACCCCTGAAACACAGCAAAAAAAATATTATCATACTATTGTAAACAATTTTGACGCATTGAATTCCGAATAGAATTGCAGTAAAAGCATACTCCTTAATCTTATTTTGTTTTAACACATTTATGTGTCCATTCATTGCCTCATATCTGCCCAAATTTTCTAACAAACATTGTGTAACAATAAGCCAGCTTTTACCCTTTTAGCTCCAAAAATGTCACCTTGTACATGAACCTGGTACCGATCTCAAACCCTAGCATCTCATTTTATATGCACTGTGGATGCACTAGCCTGTCAGTCAAGTACTTGCTGGGTACATATGCATCAATCTGAGGCCTTGTGGGCTACAGAGGCAAGCAAAAGGTGCCAGGGTTAGATATAAAAAAATGTATCTCAATAATAATTGGTAAAAATAAAGTTCTGTTAATAGTGCATCTAGCAGAGACCAAAGTTACCTCACAAACCAGTACTGACTATTATCTGAGTCTACAGACATGTTCACTTGTTTTTTATAGTAATGATAAAACGGGTCCCTTTATAAAAAGATGTTTTAACTACTATATCCTTCAGAGTAGCATCATTAAGTGCCAAACCCATTTGCCCACATTACAAAGACATACCTTAAAAAACTATGAAGTAAGTATTCTATTCTCCTCTAATAAGTTACCATTATTCTATTATTCCTGCTAATTGATAAATTGAGAAACAAGGTTTTGTTACCTTAATATTTTCACTGACTATGTATTGTGTATTCTGTCTTTACACTGGCATTTCTAATGAACTGTTTGGACTTAGATTTTTCATATTTCCTTTAACCTATATTTTTTTGTTTGAAGAATTTGCAACTTCTCTTAAAGAGACAGTCTACACCAGATTTTTTATTGTTTTAAAAGATAGATAATCCCTTTACTGCCCATTCCCTAGTTTTGCGCAACCAACACAGTTGTATAAATACACTTTTTACCTCTGTGATTACCTTGTATCTTAGCCTTTGCAAACTGCCCCTTATTTCAGTCCTTTTGACATCTATTTTAGCCAAACAGAGCTGGCGCACCTGAACTCCACATGCATAAGCACAGTGTTATCTATATGACACACATGAACTAACACCCTCTAGTGGTGAAAAACTGACAAAATGCCCTGAGAGAATAGGACTTAGAAATTATCATATGAACCTCCTAGGTTTAACTTTTAATTAAGAATACCAAAAGAACAAAGCAAAATTGGTAATAAAAGTAAATTGGAAAAATAATTAAAATGACATTCTCTATCTGAATCATGAAAGTTTATTTTGGACTAGACTGTCCCTTTAACAACCAGATTGGTTTCCTTTTTCTTTTACTTTATAACATTTCTAATATGGTGTGCTTTTTTCTTATTTTCCTATTTTGCACAATAATTTATGTAAGTTAAATCACTTTTCTTAATATACAGAACTTTTTCTTTTTTGTGTGTCAGCAGAAAGTATTAAAAGGTTACAATTAATACTTAGATGCATTGTGATTGAAAGGGGAGGGAATACATAGGGAGATCATATTTGGATTTGATGGCCAACATATCACTCACAACATTTTAATTGAAGTCTATTTTTTTATAAATAACCACAGAACAATACTAATTCATACCCCATTCTTTGCTCTGTTTTACTTAAAGGGATATGAAACCCCAGAAAAAATTTAAAACATTTTGCAATTTACTTCTATTATAAAATTTGAATCTTCCCATTGTATTCTTTGCTGAACGGATACCTAGGTAGGTGTCTGGAGCACTACTAAGCAGGAAATAGTGCTGCAATCTAGGGCTATTGCAAATGAATACCATTCTTGAAATACTGCTGCCATAACATACTTCAGGCACGCTGCATTCCTGATTTTCAAAAAAAAGATACAAAGGGGCCAATTTATCAATGTCTGGCGGACATTATACGCTGTATCGTATTATGTTCGCCAGACATCGCTGAATGCCAACTGCATATGCTATCGGCATTTAACATTGCACAAGCAGTTCTGGTGAACTGCTTGTGTAATGCCGCCCGTGCAGATTTGTGGCCAATCGGCCGCTAGCAGGGGGTGTCAATCAGCCCAATCGAATGCAATCGGGTGGATTGATATCCGCAGCCTAAGAGGCAGCAGACCAGTTAAGGAGAAGCAGTCTTAAGACCGCTACTTCTTAACTCCTGTTTCCGGCGAGCCTGAAGGCTCACGTGGAAACAGAAGCATTGGGGCCAATATGGACCTTGTTAAATCGGCCCCAAAGAGAACAAAGAAAATTTGAAAACAGAAGTAAATTAGAAATTAGTTTAAAATTGCATGCTCTATCTGAACCATGAATAAAATAGGTTTCATGTCTCTTTAAGTTCAAGAGTTTATTTTGCAGATCTTATTCAGTAAATAATTCTACTAAATAAGCAGAAGAAAAGAAAATATTTTTAATAGATTGAATGATTTGGCCATGTTTAAGAAAATATTTTAAGCATTATTATGGGTTAGATTATAAGTGGCACAAAAATGTTAGTGTATGCTCGATATTAAAATATCATACCCACACTAACTTGCAATTATATTACAAGTTTAAAGTAAACATGACTGCGCTAGTCCAAATTAAATTTGCACTTGTCAGGTTAGCGTGACTAAAGTCTTCAGGAAAAGGGTTAGGACTAAATTAAAGGGACACTCAGGTTAAATTAAATTTTCATGATTCAGATATATCATGTCATTTTAAACAACTTTCCAATTTACTTCCATTAAAAAAATGTGCACAGTCTTTTATATTTACAATTTTTGAGTCACCAGATCCTGCTGAGCATGTGCAAGAATTTGCAGACTATACGTATATGCATTTGTGATTGGCTGATTGCTATCACATGGTACAAGGGGAGTGGAAATATACATAACTTTGAAATTTGTTATAACAAAAATCTACAACTCATTTGACGTTCAGACTAAGTGCTATTGCATTGTCTTGTTGTCTTGCATTAAGGGACACCAAACACAGTATACATACATTCAAATAAAGTGTTACACTCAAATATACACTATCTAATATATATATATATATATATATATATATATATATATATATATATATATATATATATATATATATATATATATATATATATATATACAGTTGTGCTCATAAGTTTACATACTTTAGCAGAATTTATGATTTCTTGTCCATTTTTCAGAGAATATGAATAATAACACAAAAACTTTTCTTTCACTCATGGTTAGTGTTTGGCTGAAGCCATTTATTATCAATCAACTGTGTTTACTCTTTTTAAATCATAATGACAACAGAAACTACCCAAATGACTACTCCAAAGTTTACATACCCTGGTGATTTTGACACAAAGGGGTTTGAATGGCTATTAAAGGTAACCATTCTCACTTGTGATCTGTTTGCTTGTAATTAGTGTGTGTGTGTATAAAGGTCAATGAGTTTCTGGACTCCCGACAGACCCTTGCATCTTTCATCCAGTGCTGCACTGATGTTTCCGGATTCTGAGTCATGGGGAAAGAAAAAGAATTGTCAAAGGATATGTGGGAAAAAGGTAGTTGAACTGTATAAAGCAGGAAAGGGATATAAAAAGATATCCAAGGAATTGAGAATGCAAATCAGCAGTGTTCAAACTCTAATCAAGAAGTGGAAAATGAGGGGTTCTGTTTGATAATATACTGCATTCATCTTGCCATCAATTCTGACCAAATGTCCTGTGCCTTTGTAGCTCACACATCCCCATCCACCTCCATGTTTCACAGTAGGAATGGTGTACCTTTCATCATAGGCCTTGTTGACTCCTCTCCAAATGTAGTGTTTATGGTTGTGGCCAAAAAGCTCAATTTTGGTCTTTTTACTCCAAACTTCTTTGTGCCAGAAGGTTTAAGGCTTGTCTCTGTGCTGTTTGGTGTATTGTAAGCGGGATACTTTGTGGCATTTGCATAGTAATGGCTTTCTTCTGGCAACTCAACCACGCAGCCCATCTTTCTTCAAGTGCCTCCTTATGGTGCATCTTGAAACAGCCACACCACATGTCCTGTATTTCACCTGTTATTTGTGGGTTTGTCTTTGCTTCCCGAACAATTTTCCTGGCAGTTGTGGCTGAAATTTTAGTTGGTCTACCTGACCGTGGTTTGGTTTTAACAGAACCGCTCATTTTCCACTTCTTGATTTGCATTCTCAATTCCTTGGATATCTTTTTATATCCCTTTCCTTTTTTATACAGTTCAACTACCTTTTCCCACAGATCCTTTGAAAATTCTTTTGCTTTATTATTATTTAATATTTACATATCCCGCCTTAAGATAATTATTCATATGCGCTAATCTGACAGAACTACAGTGTGAAACCTCAATCGTGCTATGCCTCTTTTACATTCCAATGTTCCTCACATAGAATTTTTTTTTTATTTTAAAATATATATTTCTATAAATATCTGATAATTTTAATGTAAAATGTATGATATATATCTATACATATATATATATATATATATATATATATATATATATATATATATATATATATATATATATATATATATATATATATTTACAGGTATAGTTATAAACAGATATAAATAGGAAAATCAACTTAAACATAGAAAAAACATTTTCCCTACATAAAGAACATTGGACTGTAAAATATTTACAGTAAATATGCAATCTAGTCCTTAGTGTTTAATTGCTAAAATATAATATTTATGTATGAAGAGAGTGTGTTTCAAGTCCCTATAAATCCAAGAATTCAGTACTCAATAAATGCAATATTTTAGTTTTAACATTATGTATTTTTCATTGTGTTTTAATGGGCAAGATAATAAATATCTCTATGCGTAGAATGTACTGAACAATTAATTAAACAATAACATCTCTAGACTATATTGAGAGCAATGCAGTGTTGGTTCAAGAAATAACATTTTGGTCAATGAACAGCAAACTGGAGACTAAGTCAAGGGGAGTAAATGGATGTGGAGTTTTTGGTGTTTCATGAACAGAGCTGAGCAGTCCAGTGACATGGTTAGGTAGCTCAGGGGGGTTAGCATAGCTAAGCATGATTGGACAGTGGTAGGGAGGGGCAATTTTCATCTTCATCCCTCAGCCCAATGGGAACATAAGAAAATTATTTTGAAGCTTTTGTACTGCCATAAACCCCATAGAACCATAACTAAATGAGTGAGTTTGATGAAGCCTTAAGTATAAGCAATTCTGTAAATGGATCATAGTATGAAAAATAAAAAGTATAAGCAAACTTTTGGATATCTGCTTGTAATACAGCTTTCTTTCACCTAATTGTTACTTCTCATATATAGATTTGTGAGGATCAGCAACAACACAAGTTTTAAGTTTCACACTTGACTTTGTCTTTTATACATTTCCAATTAGATGTTCCTATATTTTTCAAGGTGAACTTTATTCTTTTCTTCCTTAAAGTGATTGGCAACGTTTAAGGAATCAGTGCCCGGTATCTAAAAATAATCTTAAAAACAGGGACACTAATTCCTTAAACTTTACAATTACGCTTCTTTATAAAATTATTTACCTTTGCTTTATTGAAAACAGACCACTGATCCTCCCCCCACATCTCCTACTGTACTGATTAGATTAATGACCAACCTGGCTTCCTCCAATCATTGTGTGCCCCATGAGATGAACGCCAAAGGGCAACACAACGATTTGAGGAAGTTGGATTCATCATCGATCAGCTCAGTACAGTAGAAGATACGGGCTCATGATCGCTAGTATGTTTTCCATAACGCAAAGGTAAGTATTTTTTAAAAAAAAGTCGTTGTAAAGTTTGATGAATTAAAGTGCCCCTGTTTTTAAGATTATTTTTAGATACAGCGCCCTAATTCCTTAAACTATACAATAACTTTAACTTGTTTTTCTGTAATGAGTTATGAAACCCAAAATTTTTCTTTGATGGTTCAGATACAGCAAGCAATTTTAAACAACTTTCTAATTTATTTCTATTATCAATTTTTCTTTGTTCTCTTGTTATCCTGTATTAAAAAGCAGGGAAATAAGCTTAAGAGCCTGCCCATATTTGCAGCACTATATGGCCGCAGTTTTGCAAGAATGTAATTCATTTGCAAGAGCATTAGATGACAGCACTATTTCCTGCTATGGAATGGTCCAGACACCTACCTAGTTATCTCTTCAATAAAGAATATCATGGAAATGAAAAAACATTGTATAATAGAAGTAAATTGGAAACTTTTTTTTAAAATGTTATGCTCTTAATCACAAAAGAAAATGTTTGGGTTTCATATCCCTATAATATGGTATCTATAAGGTTAACTATCCAATCAGATATATGGTCATGTTTATAGGATGTGAATTTCCCTCCTAATTAGAATGGAGGACTTTTTATACTGGTTATGTATTGGTCATGCAGTATAAGATATGTTTATGTATATTTTCAGTTCACTGTGATTATAAGATAGGAATAATGATTTTATTACACTCTAAAATGATGTTTTGATCTGAATTTAACTTTATTTCATGTAATGAATGCGCCTCTATTAATCACTATATTTAATTATATGTAAAATTAAAAAAAACATTTTAAAAACAAAATAACGGAGGATAAAACCTCAATTGACATTAAAAAGTTATTTTAAAAGGCTCTCTATTTATCCTCATTGTTCACTGTGGCATGTACTTAAATAAAAAAAAGGAAAATGAGAGCATTTATTAAATCAAGATTCAAGAAAATGTAATATTGAATTGCAATCACTTGCTGAGTCTTTTGAGTGAATACTAAGCAAAATGTGATGTAATATATCTTTTTTAAATAATAATAATTATTATTATTACTACTATTTTTATAATCACAATTCTCTCATTTATTGTTTATGTATCTTATTCACATCACTAAAACTTTGGATCATTATGTTAGGGTAAAATTTGCAAAAAGACAAATACAAAAATGAAGAAGGGGTAGAGGCCCTGCCCAATACATTGCAATCTGATGTAGGCCACCTTGTAAAAAATTGGCACAGTGCAAGTGGCTTTCTAGTTTACTACATTTTTTTTTTCAACCATTATACACAATTTGCTTCATGTTTTGAGACAATCTTGCAAGCATAGCAACTATCAGCTGAGGTAAAGGACTTAATGAATACACTGAGAGATTCAAGCAAACTTCAAACACTCCCAAGGAACCCTTTTATTCTGTTCACTTACTGACACTGCAAAAATCATTTTAAATGCAAGAAATAGTAATAAATGTTGTTGATTTAATCGTATATATTCCTAAGCTAATGGATATGCACAAAATACAACATGTGGAACATGACATAAATAAACAGGTCTTGCTCTTCTTGCTGTATATTTTGTAGCATTTGTCTTTTTGTTTGTTACAGAGAAATACAGGGAATATCGTTTAGTATTATAGCGATTGCATTCCAACACTAGAAAATATACATTATCCTTGCATATTTTAAGTGACCTTGTACTCTCAGATCTCTCTGTTAGTTATTTCAGGCTAAAAGAAATTTAATGAATCTTGGTCGTAGTGCTTTGTTAGATGTATAGAGGTTTTTAGAGATAAATTCTTTGTATAAATAGATACTGGAAAAACAATTAAAGAATTTAAAAAACAGACTCTCAGATGAAAATTGTATGAGACTTTTTTTGATACATGGTTTAACGTTTTAATAATATTTGCTTTACTAAAATACTTTATTACTTTATGTGTTAAATTAATTCAACATAAATTTAATTCCAAAGTAAAATTGTATCTGTTGTCTCCTAGTCTAGAAATAGAAGGCTGGACATGCTAATTGTGGGGTTATTAATATTGATTGTGCAGCACTTATGGAGCAAGTCATTTTAAATGGATAGGAAAATGCAGTTCAGAGCATAATACAAGGCACAAAAATGAAGCATGTTTAAGACTACCAAATGTTTAAGACTACTAACAGTTTAAAGGGACTTTATACACTAGATGTTTCTTTGTGTAAATGTTTTGTAAATGATCCATTTATATATCCTATACATTTTTTTTTTAAATGTATAGTTTTGCTTATTTTTAAATTACATTGCGCTAATTTTCAAACGCCTAACCAAGCCCCAAAGTTTAAGGAGAATACTGATGTATACCTACTCCAGCTTGCTCCTGTTTGTGTAAAGAGCCTTTTCATATGAAGAGGAAAGGAGGGGGGGAAATTGGTGTATACTGTTCCATTAAGTTATTGTTTTCTTATTGTGTGTTTCCCTTCATGCCAGAAAAATACTCCCTATCTGCCATTTGCACGCTCAATGTTAACATTGAAATATGATATGAATTAATTGAATATTTAAATGTACAAGATACAATGGGTGTTTATAAAAATGAAGAAAGATATTTTTAATGTTTTCAATATTGAAGCAATATAGGACATAAAAGCCTTCACCTACACAATTATCTTTTTGGGATAACTTCCCATTGGTCAATACTCACAGTGAGACATTATGGCTGGCAAAGGTCTATGATGTATAAGAGGCCTGTCTCATTTTAGCAACAAACTTTCATCTTCAGGAACCAACATAAAACAATATGGATAAAAGCTGACAGCCATATATTGTTTATATATTATTCCTGTTTAAATTACATTTTTTAATGTTGAACAACTTTGAAAAACAAAAGTAATTTGTAGCTATTACTAGTGACTACAAAACTGCCAAATTTCAATTAAATTGGTCATGACGTTTTTAAGTTATTAAATGTAGAAAAAAGTGCTGTTTTTCAGAAAAAAATCCATTGATTTATCATTTGGATATTTAGAAGGTACTACATTCGATGTGGTTGAGTGTATTTTCATGAAACTTATCATGCTGATAGCTTTTGTCTTAATCTAATGACCTTAGGTAATTTGTAGAAAATAAATTTCATAATTTTTAAGTTATTTCATTCAAATTATCTTTTATTTTGAAGCAGTGCAGGTTATAGGTCTCCACCTGATGCTCAGTAGGGTGTTCATCTTCAGTACTTTATCAATCTAGCTGCAGTGCAGGGGTCTGTCAGCAGGGGGAGCCTATTACTGTGTTCCCTTATCCAGGCTAATAATGGCCCCATTCTAAAGAAAAACAAAAAACAACAACTTTACAGCATGAAGAGAAATAGTTCAGACTTCACATGTGCAGAACTCACTTATTTAAGAAAAAATAACAGACTCTAGAAGTACCAGAGAGATGAGAGCTGCTTTCCATAGAAAATAATGAAGCTCTCTAGGCTACAGAATCTCACAAATGGGGAGTGAAGTAAACAGAGGAGTACTTGGCACTGATACACATTCTCAGTTTGCATCAAATACAAATTAAACTGTTTTCTTTACAGTTTAACTTCTAATTTCTGAAACTGACAGGCCTATTTCACATAGGCAAAATACAAAGTGTTGTGGAATTTATAAAGGCTACACATAAATTGTTATACAGAGAAGAATCCTAATTTGTTATATTTACATAGAAACATTGAAAGGGCAATTAGAATTTGCAAAATCACAATCCTAAATACACGGTTTTATGCAAAATCTAAATGCATTAAGCACAAAATAGAAAGAGTAAAGCATAAATAAATCAATGCAATGTTTTGTGATCCCAGGACATACTTGAAAACGAGAGAAATCTCAATGTATCCTTCCTGGTAAAATATTTTATAAATAAATAAATGTAATAAAACTTAAAGTATAAGAAATAAGGTCTAAAGTTAATTAAAATACATAGAATTACGTGTAAATGCATCAACACTTTCATTAAATTGGGTAGAGATGTTTCCTCACTGTATTCTGTGTCTGATTGAGCCTGCACAGACAGTGTTCTTGAGATCCCAGGTTGCTTCTAACCTGTGTCATTTGTTTAACATTTTTTTTTAGCTGTGCAAATATAGTTAAGATCTACGCATGCACAGTTGCACTTCAAAGCTGAATCTGATTCTAGTTACACGCACGGGAGCGTGCTCTCAGTAAGTTACATAGGGTGAACAGTGAGTCTCTGACTGGCTGAAAGAGCTGTCAGTCAAATCACAGAATAGGAAAATCTGTGACACAGGCTGAATTGAAGCAGGTAACAGAGCCTCAAAAACACTGTGTTTTATCGAAGATAAATTAGATTTGAAATAAAATAAGCACATTGATATGCTTAACATTACTAGAGGTTTCAATATATTAAAAGTTAGTGAGGTGAACTTACCATCACTTTAACGAAATCCCAAAGGCGTCTGGTCTCTGTAGCACTCCTGAAGTAGGATAGAAGCCTGTCTGTATATCTGTCACCTCTCTCGTTTGCGTTTGTCTCTTGTATATTCTCATTCAAATTTATAGTAAATCAGCTCCCAACAGATATTATTAAAAACAATTTGTAAATTGAATTTGTTTTTGTTTTATGCAGTTTTTTATACTATGAAATAGTAATTTTGTACCCTATTTGGTTTTGTTGAACTAAGAAATGAAATACTAATACTTCTTCCGAGCTCCCAACCATCATGGATATTGAGGAATCGTCATGGGTTGGAAGCTCTGCCTGCTGTGCTTCCAACAGTTTTCCCTATCCTGCTCACCAGAGTGAAAATAGGGACTACCCTGGCTCTGCTCATAGCTGGGTAACTTCAATATACCCTGATCATGAGCTCCACTCACAAAACACAGTTTGCCACTGCCCACAAGTACCCCCCCCCCCTCACTTCCCTGTCCTAGAAAACCTTCTGAAGTGGAAAGCCTACTACTAATAATAATAATAATAATAATAATAATAATAATAATAATAATAATAATAATAATAACAATAATAATAATAATAATAATAATAATAATAATAACAAAAAATCAGGAGTTATAAAAATCAAACAAAAAAAATAAACATATTAAAGAACAAATAAAATTGAGCAATGAGCAATACTGATTTTACCTTGAAGCAAACTAAAAAAAACAACCTTCAGTTTAAAATAGTGATACACATATTTCTTATGGCCAATCTTGACTTCCTTAGGGGTAGCTAAAATATTACCCTATTAAATCATCACATCCTCTAAAAGTCACACATATTGGGTTTACTGCTGCTTTTTTTGTATTTAAATATTGAATATTACATGTAAAATTACATGAAAATGGAAATAACATATACTTCTATTTAATAATAAAATGTTTTTTTAATATGGCTGATCAGTTCATTAGGCCTATTGTGGTTCAGTGTGACACTTAAGATGAAATGCTAGTTTGATTAATTATAAACCACTTACATTATCCTAAAGAGTTCCATATGGTTACTTCCTTAGTGGTATAATAGACATATATCACTCTACACACTTATATGTCTTGTAGTTAATTGAAAGGTTATAAGTTTGTCAATGCTTCATGGTCTAAGTTGGGATCGTTATCAGTAAGTGTGAAATACATTTTGTTTTATTGTGTTTCCCTATTTTTCTGCTAAACTGTATAAGGATGACCTCATTTGTAACACTCTTAGCAATACTGACCTGTCATACATTGATTCATGCATGAGGAATCACAATCATATTATCACAGATGTTTCAAAGCAGCGTAATAAATCAGACTTCATTACATACGGAATGCACTAGATGACTGCATACAGTTAGATAGCAGGATGATTGAATGTCACATTTTAAATTAAATTAATAAGATACTATTTTTGTCTGCCTGGAAAAAAATATTACATTGTTGTTTTTTTGAAAATCATCCCATCATCATACTGATGGCAAGATTACAAGTGGAGTGCTAAATATCAAATGCATGCCAGCGATATTAGCGATCTATTTTGTAATACCAGCGCATGATAATATGCGCTGGTATTACAAGTTAATTGCAATGCTAACGCGAACTTGCGTTCATATTGCTGGGAAGCATTGCACTCACAAGAGCACGCTCCCATAGGCCTCTATGTGAGCCTTGTTCTAATGCTGTCACGGACTGTATCAGAACCTCGTGCAGTGAAGGGGGTAAGTATCGCAGCAATGGGCAGCATTTTTAAATTTATATGTTTATGAATATATACATATATATTTATGTGTTAATATGGTTAATATGTGTATATGTAGATTTTTCAGTGCCATTTTTTTGCTAACACCTCACTCCCACCAACTTTAAAGCCCCAAAACTTCCTAGTGTAGGTTTTTTATAAAGCATTTGGGGCACTTTTAGAAAATTAACCAGCAATCTAATCTCTGGTTGAGAGCTAATTGCTACAGCAAGCTTACAGTAGCCCATTTGCGGGAGCGCAATAATTTAGCACAACACTTGTAATCTAGCCCTGTATGTTAGAATACTCAAGAAATTATAGAAATGTAAATAACAAGACACTAATTTAATTGGTGTAGAGGGTTTATTTGCCATTTGATCCTGCACCTAACAGATTTGGAAAACATATTAAAGTGAGAATGTAACTGGAGAGAAAGTTTTCTACTAATCCTCCGCTATTTTAAAGAACATTTTATGTAGCTTTGTTACTGAAGCTCACATGTTTTTATAAAGATACAATGGGAAAGACTATACTATTTTTTTAAACATCTAGTAAACACTAGAATTGCATATTTTTGAATAATATATAAAGATAGACATAAAAATATGTCCATATGTACTTACACACGTATCTCTTAAATAACATTTATACATTGCTTTTATGATTTTGTTAAGTTATTATTTCTAATTCAATATTGGATATAACTCTTAAAGGGATAGTAAAATCCAAATTAAACTTCCATGATTCAGATAGGGCACGCAATTTTAAACAACTTTCTAATTTACTTTTATCTTACAATTTGCTTTATTTTCTTGGTATTCTTAGTTGAAAACTAAACCTAGGTAGGCTCTTATGCTAATTTCTAAACCCTTGAAGGCTGCCTCTTATCTGAATCCATTTGACAGATTTTCACAGCTAGAGGGCGTTGGTTCATGTGTTTTATATAAATAATATTGCGCCCATGCACATGGAGATATTTAAGAGTCAACACTAATTGCCTTAGATACAAGGTAATTACAGAGGTAAACATTATATTTCTATAACAGTGTTGGTTATGCAAAACTGGGGAATGTTAAATAAAGAGATTATCTAGCTTTTTAAACAATAACATTTTTGGTGTTTACTATCCCTTTAAATAAAATCTTGTCAAATAATGTTTGGTTAACACACCTAAATGTTTTCAGTCAGGGAATCTGTCTGCCCACATTCACGGAGAGAGAGGCAGCATCCACTGGAAAAATGTAACATTGCACAAACAATCACTTGTGCAAAATGTGTGGGCAAGCCAGCACCACAAGTGTTCTGAAGCTGCATCCATAACTGGAGCCCTTAAAATACATAAATGGGAGAGCTGACAATAAGACCAAATAGCTACACACTAAGGCTAATCACCAACTTATTATATGTTTCAACATACACTGGTCCTAGCTTGTCCTGCATCTTTCTTTGGCCCTGATGATTGAAAGTGCAATGAGGCGGCAAAATATTTAAAAGGGATTGTGATAGGGGGAATCTTATCACTCATAATTACTGTGTAAACACTTATGTTTGAATTAGTCAGCAGTGAAGGAGTTAACTCTCTGGCATCACCACTCGTTAGTGCAACGACGTTCAGCCCACTTTTTTAGAATATATTGACAGACTAACAGATTGTGAGCCTGGTGAAGCCAAAAAAACGTAATTTTTTTGTCGTTCTGTCAATGTTTTAAATATAGGGGCCCTATATAATAGAATAAGACTTTCTGGCATTATAAACAATTCCTAGGACAATATAATGGACACCCGAGCTTGGGAGGAGAGGTTAAACCTTTCAGCAAATATGTGAGATTGTGGATAACCTTAAGAAACTAGAGATCTTGGAAGAATTTAAAATCGTGGAAGAAGCAGAATTTTTATAACATTTGATAAGAACTGAGAACTTTTCACTTTGCACTTTAAGAATTCTGACACTTAGATCTCACCTTTTTTGCCCTTTAATCCCTGGCACTGCAGTGTATCATTATCCCTTTTTGGGCACTGTGTGTTATTGTATGATTACTTTTTCTAGAGTTATTTCTGAATGTTGCTATTACTTCACTCTCACATCCGAGTACCTTCTAAATATCAGTCATGTTTTCTATATGCACTTAATTATTGACCTATTATAGTTTATATACAGTAAATTGTTCTGTTTACTGTTAACAGGGTTGTTTTTTTGCATTAATGTTTTTCTGCTCCTGAACCTACTTAAACATGCTTTTAAACAAAGGCTACCAAGAAAACAAAGTGCATTTCCATACAGGAATAAATTGAAAAGTCTTTTAAAATGAGATGCTCTATATGACCAATCATATATTGTGGCCTTTTAAGCACTTAAAGGGACACTGTAGCCAAATATTTATTTCATGATGCAGATAGAGCATGCAATTTTAATTAACTTTCTAATTTACTCTTATTATCAATTTTTCTTTGTTCTCTTGCTATCTTTATTTTAAAAGCAGGAATGTAAATCTTAGCAACCAGCCCATTTTAGGTTTAGCACCATGGATTATTATTATTATCGGTTATTTGTAGAGCGCCAACAGATTCCGCAGCGCTATATGGATAGCACTTGCTTATTGGAGGCTTACATTTACCCACCAATAAGCAAGAATAACCCAGGTTCTCAACCAAAAACGGGCCGGCTCCTATGCATCCCATTCCTGCTTTTTAAATAAAGATAGCAAGAGAAGAAATAAAAATTGATAATATTAGTAAATTAGAAAGATGCCTAAAATGGCATGCTCTATCTGAAACATGAAAGAAAAAATTGAGGTTAAGTGTCCCTTTAAGTTATCTTTTTTCATTAATTTAAAAACGTTTACGGTTTAATTTGCATAGTTTCTCTCCAAATAATTATAAATAAGAAATAAGATATTACTTATCCTACTGGCGCAATGAGGGTTTGAACCAAAACCCCTGATTTGGTTACTATTAAAAAATCATTAATGTTCAAAGTTTTTTAAAAAGTCACAAAATAC
This sequence comes from Bombina bombina, assembly GCF_027579735.1. NCBI lineage: Eukaryota > Metazoa > Chordata > Amphibia > Anura > Bombinatoridae > Bombina > Bombina bombina. Next base: position 744,328,534 of record NC_069501.1, on the reverse strand, counting down.
AGGAAAAGAATAGTAATGCATATTTACAGACTACTAAACATGATTATCTCAATTAATATGTTTTCTTGATATTTTACACATGATCATAAATATTATAATAATTTAAATTTGGCACATTATATATTTGTAATTCAAAAACAAATCTACAAACTTCTTTTAAAAGATTATAGAAGCTCATACCTGTATGAAATTTCAAAGTAAACTGCTTAGTAGTTTCAGAAGTGCGTGTGACAAATTTTCTGATCACTCAGTAGTAAAAAATAAAATCTGTTATTTATTCAAGACTTACTGAACCAGTTCAAGTGCTGTTTCTGTATTGAGAAAAAAGATGCATGTTTGCAATATTTTTCCATTAGCAAAAATGCATGAGGGCCTGGACTACATCTTCTCAGAGTGTCAACAATGGCTTAAATGACACAAATCAGGTATTTACTAACACAATACACACCAATGCCATCTCTAATCACACATATCATTTGTGCATATGCCACTAAAGCACTAACACATTTTACTAGAAACATTTTTGCTAATGGAAGTATATTTAAAAAATGATTCCATTTAAAACTGAAATGCATTTAAGCACATTTCAATTTTGACCTTTCTGTCCGTTTAACCCTCAACTGCCAGAGATGAATATTGCACATTACACAGAAGCCACCATTAGCAGTGAAGGGTTTAAAGGGACAGTCTAGTCCAAATTAAACTTTATGATTCAGATAGGGCATGCAATTTTAAACAACTTTCCAATTTACTTTTATCATCAAATTTGCTTTGATCCCTTTGTGGTATTTTTGAAAAGCTAAGCCTAGCTAGGCTCAAACTGTTTTCTAATCCGCTGAAAACCGCCTCTTAGCTCAGTGCATTTTGAAAGTTTTTCCCAGTTAGACAGTACTAGTTCATGTGTGTCATATAGATAAATTTGTGCTCACTCCCGTGGAGTTATTTAGGCGTATGCACTGATTGGCTAAACTGCATGTCTGTCAAAAGCACTGAGATAAGGGGGCAATCTGCAGAGGCTTAGATACAAGGTAATCACAGGTAAAACATATATTAATATAACTTTGCTGGTTATGCAAAACTGGTGAATGGGTAACAAAGGGATTATCTATCTTTTTAAACAATAAAAATGCTGGTGTAGACTCTCCCTTTAATTTTGATAGATAAAAATATACAAGGAATGGATAGAACATCATTTACATTTTTTAGAGGCCAGATATTCCTTTTTACAGTGTATGGAGTAAGTTAATAAGCTACTGATTTTATTACATTCCTGGTACTTTAATATTATTCTGGCAGTTTGTTTAATATTTGTTTCCAATTATTATCATCTTTGGGTTACAGTTTCATTGAGAATATGAAATATAACATTTGTCATCTTATAGATTACATTTTCATGGGAGATGTTTATAGACTTTACATTGCTGAAATATAACAATTCATAGGGACAGACAAGTAGGGGAGCTAACTGATGAATGATTATTGTAGTCAGAGAGATAATTATACCCAGAATTCAGCTATCCAACAACCAAGCACAAAGCTTATAGATTAGATATTTTTAGAAGAAAAAAATGAATGAAGACATTTCAAATCAATTTAATTGAGATTCTTTACAAAAGTTTCTTGAATTCTTTTTTGATAATCACACAAAAATTCTAATTGAATAAATGATTTGCATGCTCAGTATTCAGTACATTGCATATTAAAGTTTAAAAATGAATAGATTTTCATTTTATGAGAAAGCTTGAGATCCAGATAAGTATCTCAAGAGAAATGGTACTTAATGGAACATTTTTGTGCTTTAAAAAAAAAAAAAAAAGCAATTTGTTATTCTTCCTTTTAATGATGTGTTTAGCCCTTGCAAAGGGCTGAAACAGACAGTTAAACCTGGGCACCAGGCATGTTCTGTGCAGCAATTGGTGGATAGGTATATATGCTGTTCCTATTGGTTCACTGTATCCTTACCAGGATCAGCACTGCATTGTGCATGGGTGCATACGTTTAGCTATGAGGTTATTAACACATATTAAAAAAGGAACATTCATTTAAAAATAACAATGATGATAATAATTGTAATAGTAATAATAATAATAATACTCTAATGAGTGTATTTTATTTTAAACTAGAATATGCAAAATCTGTTCAAATAAACACAAACTAACACAAAAACTGAATTATTTAAACAATATGAGTTTCATATCTGTTCTTCTATTTGGACGAGTATGATGGAAAAAAACACATAATTTATTTTAGTATTTTCCCCTTCATAATGATTAATCTGCCAAACTAAATTATATAACACTTTATGACATTTTGCCACATTAAAGAAAATGTATCCAAGAGAAGCATGTATTTTATGTCTCAGATTTTCTTTGAAAAATAATTTGTTTATAAGAAAAACAATCTCCTTGGAGAGTCACTGGCGGAATATTAATGTGATTCATGCTGATTACATCACTGGATTTTTAGAAGTACTAATGGTTATCTGAATAATAGAAAGACATATTTAACATTAATGGAAGTCATAATCTCATCAGTTTGATTTGTGAATTTTAAATTATATTGCTCTCAGCTCTACAAGAGACCCTATCAGTTCCATCTAAGCATCAGAATGGTAAAGTGACTCTTAAAGGGAAAAACAAGAGGGCTGATGAGTCAAAAACCCAGGTAGCTATTAAATAATCACTTTGGCAGCTGCCTGGCAGAAATATATGCATATGGGACATAACCACAGCAGTATAGGGCAAGTACTACTGACCCCAACCATCTCGGAAACTGTTGGATTGTCTGTCCACTTTCACACTTGCAATGTCTATAGCCAAAGTAAAGGTCCTGTTTTTTTAGGGACTGCCCAAGCACCATCCAGTACATTACCCTGACCAGCCATACCCATACATGACTACGACCATCCCTCCCATTGCAGCTCCATCCACAAAACACTGGTGGCTCACTACCAACAAATCATTTCACCTCCTTATCCATGAAAACCTCTGGGAAATGTTTCAGAGATATGATCTTATTTGTCTCCCCCAAATACCTAGAGGAACATTGAAAGGGAAGAACCCACCTATGTTCCATTAAAGATTCGAGCATGTGCCCACAGCCTGAGACCATAATAAGTATAGTGTACACGCATTCATTTCTTAAATTTTGTAAATTAATATAAAAATTCTTACAAGAAATATGTTTTAATAGTTTGTTTCTTTTCTTTAACTAATTATTCCATAAAAAATATAAAATTAATATTATGGTCTGGGACACTTAGCTCTGTAGACTGAGGTTAGCAATGAGCAGGGGGCGCATTTTAAAACGTAAATCTGTGTATAGCACCTTACAATCGCTTTGTATTTTGTACTTATGAATAATATAAATTAAAAGTAAATACAAATTTCAGTGTGTTTTTTGCACATCCAGTGAACTTAAACTATGATTTACGCTGTGCATATTTAATACAATTTATTTTTGTGTAATTTACATAAAAATTTAACATTTTTGATAAAATATGATTTTTGGTGAAGAATTTTGTTACGATTTTTGATGCAACTTAACAATACAATGTTGTCCTGTGTATTTTTGTGTGAATGGTTCGATTTTTTTTGTTTTGTAATGTATTTAAAATACAAGTTTTATTGGGCACTTTTGGAATGTATGAATCTCCTCCCCATACGAAAATGCAGTATATGGCCCTTAGCGAGATACCCTGTTTTTATGGTCATTCCACTAGGGAAATAGAAGTACTGGCGAGCATTCTTTAATAATCTCTCCAGCCTAGAGACCATTAGATCATTGGGCCCTATATATAAGCATTCTATGTGGTATTTCTAGTAATACTAATAGTATTTTAGTAATGTGTGTTATCTGCTGAGAAAATGTCATATAATTTTTGGAGATAAAAATAAAAAAACACACTGATGAACAAGTGAAAAGTCAGAAAAAATAGCTTCAGGTCATGTGTGAGAAATGTGTCAGTAGAGAAAGTATTAAATATATATATTATATTAAAATTCTCATCATCATCATATTTGTAAATTTTAATAATACATACAAATTATATCAAATGAGTAAAACAACTAAAACTGTATGAACAATATAAAACCCGTTACTTATTGTTTTCTTTTTCATTAATTTAAAAAGTAGTTTGTCAAAATTGAGTTTGTCTCTATAATTCCCATGTTGGTTTAATAAATACAGTTACGAGTAATTTTATTGCACCTTTATCGTGTTTTGTTAATATATATATTTCTTTGCAGGTATCTGAAGGTTATTACAAATTACTCAATGTATCTGAAAAGTTTTTTCTTTGTTAAATATCCCAGGTTCCTTTCAGTCATCTGTCTCTCTATCTCCTGAAGGACATATCACTGTCATAAATGGATAACATTTTATGGGTCTCTTTGGGAGTAGAATGTCTGAGAGTCTACTGAAATATAGATAGACATTGACCTCTGGCTCATGTCCATGAATATTCCTGCTAGCCTTTTAAAACATTCAGCAGGTCTAAACTCCGACAAGAATGTGTGCTAGTAAAATGTTTTTAAATCCTTTTTACTCATGTAAATGTGCAAGATTATTTTCTACATAATTATTTGTTTTTGGGCTTTTATTATTATACTTATCTATATCTACATTGTTGGATAAACATATATTGCATAGTGATAATTTGTTATAAGAATAGGAATATCCATTATCAATAAATCATATATATTTTTTTTTTTTAACCAAGAAGTAAACAATATATATAGTACATATCAATTTCTACAGTTTTTTAATTACAATTTTAATTATCACGGTGTCTGCTTATTTGTTAGTCAATAAATAAAGTTATGGGTCTAACACTGCTGTTGTGCTCAATTAAAAGGGACATGGAATCAATTTTTGCTTCACATGGGTAATTTAAAATGCATTACAGTTTTTGTATTTTGAAAAATGTATGTGCATGTGCTTACTAAAATGTCTTTTTGTAATTAACTTTGTTGACGTTTGCTCATGTTAAGTAACAGGGATGCAGGGTTTTCTTTAGTAACCAGTTTTCTACTATTAATTGGGTGTAAAAGTGATTGTAAACTTTCTCATTTTTAAAGTCAAATCCGGAAAGTTAGTGATATTTTAGATGGAATTTAATTGTAATGAAGATGCACTATAACTTACTTTTTAATATAGATATGAAATTCAAATACCCTGCGATACAAAACTCAATTTTTCTATGAGCTAAAGGTTTCAATTGTTCTCCAATCAAAAATGCCATTTGGGGAAAGCACTGATTAAACAAAATTTAAACCTTTAGCTCACAGAAAATTAACTTTGGAAGTGGGCAGCAACTTTAACCTTTTATTCATACAAACATTTTAAGTATATTTGAATGTTGCTCTTTCATATGCATTATAGAATTATTCAATAAAATCCCCCTTTAAAGGGGCATGAAACCTAAAATGTTTCTTCATGATTCAGATAGAAAATACAATTTTAAACAACATTCCAATTTACATCTGTTAGATAATTTGCTTCATTCTTTGTTGAAGAAATAGCAATGCACATGGATGAACCGTTCACACGAGGTATCTTTGTGCAGCCACATACAACATAGCAATAGCTGCTGAGCCTATTTAGACATGCTTTTCAACAAAGGATATAGAGAGAACAAAGCAAATTAGATCATGGAAGTCAATTGAAAGTTGTTTGAAATTACATGCTCTTTGGGTTTCATGTCCCTTTAAATAAAAACCCTATCACATTAAAATATTAGTTATTCCTATTTATTTATAAAATAAATAATTCATAGAAAACTTCAGTGGCAAGTAAAAACAAAATTGCATTTTTGTATAATAAGAAAAAGAAAACATTACATTTGAGGCAATTATAATATGCTGAAATTTGGAAGTTTATACAAAAACATACTAAATGTTAAAAAAAAATATGTTTTTAAACTTGTTTGATGCAGTAAGCTATATGTGGCAGGTTTACATGCTTATAAGTCAGAATCACATCATTTGTTCTTTGCAAATTTAGGGTGTGATGGCCAAATACTTGCCAGAGTGGAGAGAAATCACTCAAAATCTTTGGGAGCTTTTTTTTGGCATTATATGGTAACGTAGGTGTCTCCACTTCACACCCAGACATCTGCTTAGCTAGAAAAAAACTCTCCCAAGCTAAAATCTGCCTTTCTAGATGCTTTGAAAAGCCTTGTAGCGTTGGTAGGAGGAGAGTGTTAGATCATCAGACTTATAGTCCCTTTTCCTTTTCCTGGGGCTGCCTGTTGGGCAGTCATGATCCAAAGCATCAATTTAAGTAACTTTCCTTTTATAGTAACATAATGCATAAAATGTATTTTAGCATTATCAGAAATGTTAATTAAATTTAATAATAACTGGGCTAATTGATTTCATGGTATCTTATTACAGTTTATTTGATCTAATAGATATGCTTTCTTGCTTCATATTCTGTTTCAATTAAATGTAAAACATTTTGCTGGTAATATGAGCTAATACTATAATCACTGTTTATAAAAGTGTTATGGTGTTTAAAGTGTAAGAAATTTATATGAGAGTAGCAATGAAATAGTAAGTGAAGGCTTTTAAAGTGGTTTCTTTTTGGCTTTGAATAATATTAAAATGCATGATCATAACCGAGACGATTACAGCACAAAATATTGCAGAATAAAATGTATTTATTGGTTGAGTGCATAGCTGAAGTGAACTGTAAAATAGAGTTACCGGCTCCTTTACCATATTGTATTTGGTTTTAATATATGTGTCAAGAAAACAAAGATGAGATTTGTTTAGTTTGTTTTTTACAAGTAAAAAGGAGGGGTAAGCTTTAAGTACAGTATGTCATTTTTGTGTGAATTTGTATTTAACATTACTTCTAAAAATTATTGCATTGTCAGATTTCAGTCTTGGGGAAGTTATTGTCTTTATTTTGCTTTATTTACAGTGCACTAACAAATTACACAGTGCTGAGAAATGTAAGCACACATTTGGGGAACCATGTGTATCCTTCTAACTGTGGGGGGGGGGGCACCATTGGTGCAGCAGGTGCAGTGACACCAGGGACCAAGTGCTGGATGGGCCAGTCTTTACATAGTGCAGAATGTGTACAATCTTAATGCAGGGAAATCTTTTAAAGGTACAGGTTGCAGGTCCATCTTATCTATCTATCTATTGATCAATCAATCTATCAATCTATCTATCCTCAAAGTCATTATATAGAGCAGTATATATATATTTTTACTATTGCTTACTATTGAGTTATCTTTGGGGGGGCCCATAAAAATTGCACCAGGGCCCACTGTTGAGTAAGTCCGATACTGCTTCTAACCTGTGCTGTAACTTTGGAGTTTGTTGTTATCTGGTGATATTATTTGCTGAGGTTTTTAAAAATTGCACCTGTTGAAGTAACCAGTAGAGCATTTGAAAAAGATAGCAAAAAGAAAATGATCCTAGAACTGCATGCAATAACACTTGCAGAATATCACTTAGTACAGCGTATATCGAGGGGTTTGAGAATGTCAACTTGCCCTACCCTCTTTGCAGACTGCAAGGATTTTTGTGAGAAATTTGAAAGTATTTTAAACAAGTGCTCCTTTTATATTATTATGTGGACAGTGGAGTATGCCAAAAAGAAAGAAAGAAATATAAGGAAACAGACATAAGGAACAGCTGATTCAACACGTACCATTGGATGAATATAGTAAACTGGTGACTGAGGATGAAAAGTCTGTACAGGATTACAGAAAGCAATTAGAGAGCCGCAAAAGATCTAAGTTAATTTGTAATGAACATTATTATTCATCTGGGATGATCTATAGGTGGCTCCAGAAGACAATTTAACATGGCTTACCCAACACTAAAGGCAGAGATCAGAGAAGAAGGGGTAGGAAACGCCGTGCTCATGAAGATAATAGCGGCAATAGTGGATCAGAATCCTCGGCCAGTTTTTTAATTGAGGATTTGGACACAGAGTACATCGCACTGGGCGGGAGCATCACAAGAGGCGCTTACCATATGATGTCACAGCAGGAGCGACAGAGAGATTGACGGGCATGAGGATCTTACCACGGCTACTACTAACACTAACAGAGGTGACTGCCGATACGCCAGAAGACAACGCCAGGTACGATCAGGAATCTACAGCTGAGATGGAGATGATTGATGTGGGCACTCCAACTGGTAAGATTGACAGGGGACTTCCCAAAAATCCACAAGAGCATGGTAAATCCTCCTGGACGCCCCATTATAGTGGGCATTAATTCACTTAATGAACCCCTGTCAGATCTCATGGACACATATCTACAAACTTTAGTCAATAAATTACCCAGTTACATTAAAGACACTACTGACTTATTGTAAAAATTAAATAAAATTGAATGGAAACCAAGTTATAGGTTTCTGGTAGCTTCCCTATATACATCGATATCTCAAAAACAAGGTCTTAAAGCGATAGAATTTGTACTAGAAAATCAAAGTAACTATGATGAGAGTACTAAACAGTTTATTATGTATTCAATTGAATACTTACCAACACATAATTTTTTTATGTTCGAGGGGGGCTTCTATCTCCAGAGACGTGGAACCGCTATGGGGGCCAAGTTTGCCCCTTGTTACGCCAATCTCTTTATGGGATGGTGGGAGCGGTTCCACATCTTTGGAGATGGCAACCCCCTAAGAAACAACATTATTCTATACGCTAGGTTCATAGATGACCTGATTTTCATCATTGATAGTGATGAACAAAAACTGGAAAATTTCTGTGACTATTTCAATATGAACCAATGTGGCATTAAAGGGACACTGTACCCCAAAAAATTCTTTTGTGATTCAGATAGAGCATGCAATTTTAAGCAACTTTCTAATTTATTCCTATTATCAATTTTTCTTTGTTCTCTTGCTATCTTTATATGAAAAAGAAGGCATCTAAGCTTTTTTCTTGGTTCAGCACTCTGGACAGCAGTTTTTGATTGGTGGATGAATTTATCCACCAATCAGAAAGGACAACCTAGGTTGTTCACCAAAAATGGGCCGGCATCTAAACTTACATTCTTGCATTTCACATAAAGATACCAAGAGAATAAAGAACATTTGATAATAGGAGTAAATTAGAAAGTTGCTTAAAATTGCATGCTCTATCTGAATCAGGAAAGAACATTTTTGGGTACAGTGTCCCTTTAAGTTTATAGGAGAACAAAGTATAAATCAAATATGCTTTTTGGATATAATTATTTCAGTGAGTGATACATCAGGCTCAGTTGAAACAAACCTATATAGGAAACCGACATCAGGAAACACCATTCTTGAATTTAATTCAAGTCATCCGAGACATACAATATACGGTATACCTAAGGGACAATACATTCGAGCTAAACGAAATTGTTCTAAAGCTGAAGATTACAACAAACAAGCTGACATCATAACAGAAAGGCTAATAAATAGAGGCTATGATATCAATATCCTTAAAAAAGCACGCACTGAGGTTGATGCAATACTGAGAGAAACATTACTGATATACAAAGACAAACATAAGAGATATCACAACACCGCCATAAAGCGCAAGCCAAAATTTATTACAACATATAGCATGGAGTACATGGAAATTTGTAATATTATAAAACGTAATATTCCTATATTACACACAGATCCAGGACTAAAGGAGATTGTAAAAGAGGGCTGTGATTATATCTCTAGAAAAGGGAAAACGATTGGAAATCATGTGTCACCGTCAGACTTCAAAAAGGTCTGGTAATACTTGTTGGTTAAGACAACGAAAAGGTTTTTTTTAAATGCAGGGAAAAAATCTGCAAGACCTGTGATCATGTAATAGAGGGTGACACATTTGTTTCAACCTCTACAAATAAAATACATAAAATAAACTTCTACATTAACTGCAATACAACACATGTAGTTTACTTGTTAACCTGTAGGGGGTGCCAAAAGCAATATAAAGGAAAAACTAAAAGATCCCTCAAGGATAGGTTTCTAGCACATGTAAGATCCATTGAGGATCCTGACTCTTATACCCCCATTGCACAGCATTTCAGAAACAATTATAATTCTGATGCTAACTTATTATCTGTCCAAGCTATTGATCACGTCCCAAAGTGGAGGAGATGGGGAGATAGAGAGGAGACTCTAGATCTAAGAGAGGTTTTTTGTATTTTTACAGCAAATACCTCTATCCCCTATGGTCTAAATTTCAGGAGAGATATTGACCTATGTGTCTAAATTCACACTGACTTCTTTTTGTTTCTTTTTATTTTTTAGTTCATTCCCTTTAATAATTTATCAAATGGACATAAAGTTATAAGAAAGTAATTGTTATAAAGGGTAGTATTATGAAATATAACTTAGGTTATTATTAATAATTGACAGTGTGTAGCATTGTTGAGGGTAGTTGTTTCCACATACATAGTTATGTAATATACAACATAACTGTAATATAATGTACAAACAGAAAGTAGATATGAGAATAAATGAATAAAGGAATACATTTATTATATACAACGTCACATTTGTAACCTAGTTCATACTGAATTGCTTATTTGATTAATTTAGCAATAAGGACAAATATAATAGAGTATATGTACCTTTAAGAAAATCCCTATTTAAGGACAGAGGAGTCTGGGTATCCTGTAAGCAGTGAACAAGTGCTGTCCAAGCACGAAACATGTCTGCTGCAGGATCCCAGCAGTCCTTATTCACTGAGTAATAGTAGTTATAGCTGTGTCAGTGTGGAAACTCTGTACTACGCTATTGCCTGTTTTTATCTTTGATTACTTTTGGATTAATAAAGCTCCTTGACTTTTTATCCGGGAAGTGCCTGAGTCTTCTATGTTACTTTATATATATATATATATATATATATATATATATATATATATATATATATATATATATATATATATATATATATATATATATTATATATATGTGTGTGCGTGTATATATATATATATATATATATATGTGTGTGTGTGTATGTATGTGTTTGTGTGTATATAAATATGTGTGCATGAGTATGTGTAAATATGTATGTGGGTGTAAATCTGTATGTGTAATGTGTGAATGTATGTGAAAATATGTATGTGTGAGTATGTATGCATGTGTATTTGTGTGTAGGTACATTTTGTTACCTGCTATGTTGAACAGAGCCACCACTTTGGCACATTGTCATGCAGAAATATATATTACACATAGAACATTTTGTTAAGCGGCAGAGTATATCAGATTTCTTTTTTTTTTTTTGGGGGGGGGGGGCGGCAAAATGTGTCTTTGCCTGTGTAGCAAAAATCCTAGCACCGGCCCTGGATATAACATATTACCACACAGGCTGTTAACGTTGAAATAATCACAGAACAGTTTAAGGAGTCTTCGATTGAAAAGAATCCAATACGGCCTGTATTATATGTACTCCCAAAAATCTATAAGGATGAGAATTATCCACCTGCTCGCCCCATAGTAGCAGGGGTTAACTTTGTCTTCTCTACGATATCTATTTTCCTGAATAAGGTATTACAGCCCCACCTTACTTAATCATCCTCATATTTGAGGGATATCAAAGATTTCTTGGCTAAATTAAAAAATACCGGACATATTGGTGGTAAATGTTAGTTATACACATTAGATGTAACTAATTTTTACACCTCAATCAAACATACTAGTGGAATTACAGCAGTGACTAATATTCTTCAAACGGATAGTAATTATGGAGAGAAGGAAATACAATTTTTGGTTGACTTATTGTCTCTGATTCTCTACCAAAATTACTTTATGTTTCAAGACCAATTTTTCATGCAAAGACAAGGGACAGCCATGGGCTCCAATGTCACTATAACCTATGCCAATATCTTTATGGAAAGTGTCGAAGCAAAAATTTGTTTATCCACACAAGCTATTTCTTCGCTATGGCACTGCCTGGTGAAGATTCATCAACAATATTTTTGGCATATGGTTGGGCGACGTTGGAAGCCTATTGGAATGCGTACAAGACCTTAACTCAGCTGTTATTGACCTTAAGTTCACCCTTAACAGAGTGAGATAGGAGTTCAGTTCTTAGACACTTATGTATATATGGAAAATGGAATTTTAAAAACAGATTTACACATTAAAACCACTAACAAAAATAAGGTTTTACAATACAATAGCTCCCACTCAACTAATACACTAAGGGAAATACCAAGGAGTCAGTTTATGCAGGTTAAAAGAATTGTTACTAATGAAGATAAATGTAATCAAAGATTGAATGAAATGGCCTTAAGATTTATTGCAAGAGGATACCCTGAAAAAATGAATTAAGGAACAGTTACAATCTGTAAAAAGTGAAAACAAAATGGAAAGGATCATGATGGTATTATTCAGAAAGAAAAAAGCAAAAGGGATATTTGTAACCCAATGTAACAACTTTTGCCCTAAAATTACAAAAAATCTTAATAAATATTGGTACATTTTGAAAGAATGCAACCCTGATATTGAAAGTTTTCAGGAGAGGCCTATGACAGTGTCACGGATACCAGACGGCTAAGGCAATCCTCCACCCCACTACAACTTCACCCCTGTTGTTTCTCAATGGTTTTGAGCTCCTCAGAGCAACCACCATCTCTGGAGACTGTTTGTTTGCTTTGTTTTGGCTTCTTTTTGTGTTCAGAGAAGAGTTAGTTTATGACCAGGAAAACCCTCCTAGACTGGCCGGGCTCCTGGAACTCCCGGTCAGCCACCTCACAATGGACACCCGCCTAACCCCCCTCTCAGGCTGGCCAGGCTCCTGGAACTCCCAGTCGGGCACAGGACAGCAGAACACCCGCTAACTTTAACCCAGGTCGCTCCAGCAACCATGTGCCCCAGAGTTACGCTCTTTTGGGGATTAGTAGCCCCTGGGGAGTACAAGGTGTGGGGGAATTGCCGAAGGGGAGCTCCTTTGGGAACTGGGGGTTTTGGACACCCCTAACCCCATAATTTAGGTATTGAGATTATGTGGGGCTGTGGCTCCTATGGAGGTGCTGTGCTGTCTGGAGGGGCGGGAATGGCGGGAAAATTGTGGGATTGTCCTTTTTCTTATCAAGATAAGCTGTCTGTATAAAAGGAGTGTGTGTTTTCAATAAAATCATTTCCTCTTTAACCTGAAAGCTAGTGTGTCTAGTTATTTAGGTGAGCTCCAGCTAAAATCACTTTCCTGAGCTACATAGCAGCCTGTTTCAGGCAGAGGAAGGACACGCTGGAAGAGCTACCTAGTCTGGGTAGCTGGAGTCATCCACAGGGTGGGACCCTGAGTACTGGTGCTGTCAGGCATCAGAGGTGGCCACAGGCTTTGGTCACTTGCCAGCTACATAGCTGCAGTCAGCAGGGAGGAAGCAGGACCCCTTTTGGCGGAGCTACCCAGTCGGGGTAGCCGGGGGTATCCGTCACAGACAGCTTATAAGAAAAACAAAAGTCGACATGATGGTACATGCTGACATAGGTAGCAATAGATTAAGTAAACAGACAACAATTGGGCTAAATAAAAGTGGATGTTATCCATGCTTACATTGTAGTCATTGTAGCTCCATGATTAAAGGGGAACATTTTTTCCACACAATCACAGAGTTTTGCAGTAACAGGGGTGCGTTGCTATCGAGCATTTTTTTTTCAACGTTCCCTTAAGACAACGTGGGTACTACAGGCTTTTTTAAACCTGGCTTTTTTAAACCTGGCGTTAGCCGCAAAAAGGTGAGTTTAGAGCAAAATTTAGCTACACATCTCACCTCAAAACAGGTCAGGCAGGCGGCAGCTGCAGCAGAGAGACACGCACCACTCACAGCAGTCACAGCACTGAACACTGCGATAGAACAACAGGTGAGGTAGGTTGCGTTTTTGTTAAACAATAATTTGCTGGTCTGGCAAGCCTGGCAATGATCATTGATCTTATCTATGTATGTTAAATTAGGCTAGCAAGCCTACACAGCAGCTGCAGCAGGTGACTACAGGCGTTCGCAGAGGCTGCCTGACATTTTGGGGGGCTGCTGTGAGTGACAGTCAGAGACACCACCAGAGAGTGTGGTAACAGGTTGGATGAGCATCAATTCGGGGGAGGTGGGAGCCGTTGCAGAGTCTGATGAATTAAGCTGAATCTGATCATTTTTGTACAGAGTTAGTATAAATGATCATTACTAACTAAACAGATTGTTTAGTTAGTGATGATCATTTATACTTACAAAGCCTACAGTGTCAGTCTACAAGTACCGCGGCGCGCAGGGAACTGAGCGTGTTAGTGTCCATATGATGTCAGTCCTCCTGCCTGCTGTAAAACTGACATGCTGTGCTGAGCAGATGGCTACTAGCAACACTGCAGCTTTACCAGTGTTTGTAGCATGCCATCAGTTCAGGGCCAGGCTTCTCAAAAAATGTGCTGATGCTTTTCTTCCCTTGTTCAGTGCAGAGAGCTGTCAGTTACAGTGAGACAGCACAGTACTACCGGGTCCTAGCAGACAGGAGTGCCATGAGATAGCTCTTGAAGCTCAGTCCCTGCATCCAGCGTGAGTGTTTTTTCCCTGCCTAACACAGAGCTGTCTCAGATCTCTCCCATCTCCCATCCAGCTGAGTTTGAAATCGACATCTCTCTTGTTGACTCCTCCTCTTCACTCTGCCTATCCAGAAGATAGACACAAAATCTGGAGTAGAGCCTGGTAAGAATCACTTTGACACTTTCACATATAAGGGGATAGCAGGCTTTAATATGCACTATGCTTTTAATGTAGGTATTGCATTTTGCTTCTTTATTGGCTTGGGGAATGCCCCCTTTCCCCCCACACCCCTACCACCTGTTATCTACTGTGTGTTGCCTTTATTTATTATTTCTGTTTTGTGAAGTGAAGCAGCTGAACACTCCCAGATCCATATGCAGACACTAATGAGCTTTTCAAGCTGTGTCTCCTAGTTCTACATATAAGAGAGTTCTGTAGGTGCTATGTTGACTGTGATGAAAAGGGTTAACTAGAGGTGCTGTGTTTAAAGGTTTCACTTGAGAGTTATCCTTGTGGTGCTATGTATAAAGTAAAGTCCTAGAGGTGATATATAATAAAAGGATGTCTTTCAGATGCTGTGTGTGTATATATATATTTATATATATATATATATATATACACACTTATTTTGTATCATTATAACTTACTGTCTATATTAAAAAAATACCTGATAGGACTACATTCTATTTTTAAACAGTCATATTATTATTATACATATTCCTTAGTGTTTTGCTTCTGTATTTTCTTAAATGTAAAACTTGAAAGGGGTCAGAGTTGTTATACCTCTGCCACTAGGTTGTACTTGCCCCCCCAGACCAAACTTTTCCAGTCCCCCTATATATATATATATATATATATATATATATATATATATATATATATATATATATACTGTGTGTATGTATATATATATATATATATATATATATATATATATATATATATATATATATATATATATATATGTGTGTATGCTGTGTAGTATGTCTGCATGTACTGTATGTGAATACTGTGTAGTGTGTTGTGTGCCTGCATGTATGTGAATGCTGTGTAGCATGTGTGTTGTGTATGTTGTGTGGCTGCATGTATGTGCATAAGAAATAGTGAGCGGGGGGGGGGGGTAGTGGGCCTTTTTGCCCAAAAATGCCCGGGCCTTTTTTTGGTCCCAGTCCGGCCCTGACCATAAGATAGCTACAATATAACTAATACTTAAATTTGTATCTATCTTAGCGTTTATATTTATTTATACCTGTAAAATAAATCCTAACCTAAATTACAATTACACTTAACACTACACTATCATTAAATTAATTACCTAAACTAACTACAATTAAATACAATTAAATTAAATAAACTAAAGTACAAAAAACAAACAAACACTAAATTACAGAAAATAAAAAAATAATTACAAGAATTTTAAACTAATTACACATAATCTAATCCCCCTAATAAAATAAAAAAGCCAACCAAAATAATAAAATTCCCTACCCTATACTAAATTACAAATAGCCATTAAAAGGGCTTTTTGTGGGGCATTGCCCCAAAGTAATCAGCTCTTTTACCTGTAAAAAAAAAATACAATACCATACAATAACATTAAAACCCAACATCCACACACCCAACCCTACTCTAAAACCCACAGAATCCCCCCTTAATAAAACCTAACACTACCCCCTTGAACATCACCCTACCTTGAGCCGTCTTCACCCAGCCGGGCACAAGTGGTCCTCCAGAGGGGCAGAAGTCTTCATCCGATCTGGGCAGAAGAGGACCTCCAGACGAGCAGAAGTCTTCATCCAGGTGGCATCTTCTATCTTCATCCATCCGGAGCGGAGCGGGTCCATCTTGAAGCCAGCCGATGTGGAGCATCCTCTTCTTCTAACGACTCTCGAAGAATGAAGGTTCCTTTAAATGATGTCATCCAAGATGGCGTCCCTTGAATTCCGATTGGCTGATAGGTTTCTTTCAGCCAATCGGAATTAAGGTAGAAAGAATCCTATTGGCTGATCCAATCAGCCAATAGAATTGAGCTTGCATTCTATTGGCTGATTGGAACAGCCAATAGAATGCAAGCTCAATCCTATTGGCTGATTGGATCAGCCAATAGGATTGAATTTCAATCCTATTGGCTGATTGGATCAGCCAATAGGATTTTTTCTACCTTAATTCCGATTGGCTGATAGAATCCTATCAGCCAATCGGAATTCAATGAACACCATCTTGGATGATGTCATTTAAAGGAACCTTCATTCGTCGGGAGTCGTTGGAAGAAGAGGATGCTCCGCGTCGGCTGGCTTCAAGATGGACCCGATCCGCTCCGGATGGATGAAGATAGAAGATGCTGCCTGGACGAAGACTTCTGCTCTTCTGGAGGTCCTCTTCTGCCCGGATCGGATGAAGACTTCTGCCCCTCTGGAGGACCACTTGTGTCTGGCTGGGTGAAGAAGGCTCAAGGCAGAGTGATCTTCAAGGGGGTAGTGTTAGGTTTTATTAAGGGGGTATTAGGTGGGTTTTAAAATAGGGTTGGGTGTGTGGGTGGTGGGTTTTAATGTTGGGGGGTATTGTATTTTTTTTTACAGGTAAAAGAGCTGATTACTTTGGGGCAATGCCCTGCAAAAAGCCCTTTTAAGGGCTTTTTGTAATTTAGTATAGGGTAGGGAATTTTATTATTTTGGGGGGCTTTTTTATTTTATTAGGGGGATTATATTAGGTGCTATTAGTTTAAAATTCTTGTAATAATTTTTTATTTTCTGTAATTTAGTGTTTTTTTTTTTGTTTAATTTATTTAATTTAATTGTATTTAATTGTAGTTAGTTTAGGTAATTAATTTAATGATAGTGTAGTGTTAGGTGTAATTGTAATTTAGGTTAGGATTTATTTTACAGGTATATTTGTATTTATTTTAACTAGGAAGTTATTAAATAGTTAATAACTATTTAATAACTATTGTACCTAGTTAAAATAAATACAAAGTTGCCTGTAAAATAAATATAAACCCTAAGATAGATACAAATGTAAGTATTAGTTATATTGTAGCTATCGTATGGTTTATTTTACAGGTAAGTATTTAGTTTTAAATAGGAATAATTTATTTAATTGTAGTAATTTAATTTCATTTTATTTAAATTATATTTAAGTTAGGGGGTGTTAGACTTTAGTTTTTGACAGTTAGATACTGCTAGTTCATGTGTGTCATATAGATATCATTGTGCTCATTCCTCTGGCTAAGCACTGATTGACTATAATGCATGTCTGTCAAAATAGATAAGGGTCAGTCTGCAGAGGCTTAGATAAAAGGTAATCACATTATTTCAAAGCTGACAAGGTTGCTCCAATTTTTAATTTTTATATTTCACTTTTTTTTTTTTTTTGCTTATGTTAGAATGGACTATTTTATTGAGGGTGGTTTTTTTTTTTTTTTTTGCTGTAATTTTTTTGTTCTGTAAAGTTTTGAAGCTGTTTTCACGATGCCAGCATCCGTCACAGTTGAATTTCTACATGCCAAGAAAAGAACAGTTATGAGAAGGTAAATGTTGTTCATAATTGAGAGTCACGTGCAAGTCACAGATGTTGTAAGGGGCAAATACAAATCCCTTTGAATTACAATTTTTGAGTTGTAATGTTGTGACAAGTTTTTCAGCAAGATATTAGTTTCATAAACTAACCTTATTCAAAAACTTCTCCCCCACACTTGCACAATATCCTGCCCTGACTTTTCTACAACCCACTATAACAATAATCTCTCCTCTGCACTAGACACTCTTGCTTCTCCCCAACTATGCAAAACCACATGTTGTCTGTTCCAGCCCTGGCACTCTCGGCTAACACGCTACCTACAAAAATGCTCCCACACTGCTGAATGAAGCAACCTTCCAACACAAGCCTGCAATCTTCCATCTCCACCCCGGTCACAACCACTGCTACTCTGCATCTTCACCCCAACCACTAAGAATAACGTGTTTCCTTATAGTCTTCAACTCAACTCTCTACCTGCCCACTTGACCCCATCCCTTCACATCTAATACATTCACTGTCTTCCACGCTTATTCCAGCTCTTACTCAGATATTCAACCTATCCGTTTTCTACCGGTTCATTCCCATCTTTTTACATACATGCAAAGGTCACCATGATCCTCAAAAAACTCTCCCTCTACCCCAATTCTCCTGCAAACTACCGCCCATATCACTGCTTCCGCTAGTTTCAAAACTTGACCGTATAACCCACTTCCTATCCTCCAACTCCTTGCTTGGCCCTCTTAAATCTAGCTTCCATCCCCACCACTCAACTGAGACTGCTTTCACCAAGGTTACTAACAAACTTCTTTCTGCTAAAACCAACGGCCACTGCTCTATACATATCTTGCTTGATCTCTCTGCTGCCTTTGGCACTGTTGACCATCCCCTCCTTCTACAGACTCTAAGCTCTCTTGGTCTCTGTGACACTGTCCTCTCTTGGATCCACTCATCTCTCTAACAAGTCCTTTTCTATCTCATTTGCTGGAAACTCCTCCTCTTCACTTCCTCTGTCTGTTGGAGTACCTCAAGGCTCTGTCCTGGGTCCTCTATTCTTCTCTATTTATACTTCTTCACTGAATAAACTTATCAACAGCTATGGCTTCAAATATTACCTCTTTGCTGATGATACTCAGATCTTCTTCTCCACCCCTGCTCTCCCTCCTTCTGTCCATTCTCACATTAGTGACTGCTTATCCGGCATTTCTTCCTGGATGGCCTCTCACCACCTAAAAATTAACATGTCCAAGACTGAGCTCCTTCTAATCACCCCTCCAATTCTACTTTGTTTCTAACTTTTCTATCACTGTTGGTAGAATTACTTTCTCCCCATCACCCCAAGTCCGCTGCCTTGAAGTTACACTTGAATCTTAGGGGTAGATTTAACAAGTGCTGGGAGCACCATCTTAGACCATAGTAGACAATCAGTGTATAAATGAGGCCATGTCAGTGTTTCATAATATATAAAGAATATATGTTGTGTAATTCGGTTGCATATTAATTTATTTATTGATATTCATAAATTATTGATGCCTAACATTAACATATGTATATATAATACGTTCATTATTAGTTACCTTCAATAATGTATATATATAATACGTTCATTATTCATTATTAGTTACCTTCAAATAGTGGACAGACATGATTCGCTGCCGGCATTTAACATTGCACAAGCATTTCTGGTGCAATGCCGCCCCCTGCACATTCACAGCCAACTAGCAGGGGGTGTCAATCATCCCAATCCCATCAGATCGGGATGATTGCAGTCTGCCACCTAAATGGTGGCGAAGAAGTTAAGGAGCAGTATGACCGCTTCTTCTTTACTTCAGTTTCAGTCAATCCTGAAACTTAGGTGCGTATAAAGCAGCATCCGCTGCTTGTTAAATCTACACCTAATTCTGTCCTTCATACCCCACATCCAATTGCTTTCTTCATCCTGCCACAACCATCAACACAATGGCCTCTATTTATCAAGCTGTCAACCGCAAATATGCTGGAATTCTGCAGCGTATTTGTGGCGAGGCTGATTCGCTGTAGTTATAAAGCCCTACAGCCCGGCAAAAGTAGAATTTAGTGACGTAACATACGATCCGCCGGACTCAGTCCGACACAGATCGATGGTTACGTCACTACAGATAGTCCGAACGCAAGTTCGGCACAATCTGACTACTTTTGCTAGTTATCAAAGAGCTGGCAGGTACGCTCGCCACTATTCTGGGCCAGCGTACCTGGTTTTCAATCCGCCGCCCTGGAGGCGGGGGATCCCATAGGAATCAATGGGAGTCTGACAGCAGCGAGAGCTCATGTTCGCTAGTGCCCGATATCCCATTGATTTCTATGGGAAGTGTCTGCACCTAATACCCTAACATGTACCCCGAGTCTAAACACCCCTAATCTGCCTCCCCCCTACACCGCCGTCACCTACTTTATACTTATTAACCCCTAAACCGCCACTCCCAGACCCCGCTGCAACTAAATAAAATGTTTAACCCCTAAACCGCCGCTCCCGGACCCCGCCGCAACTATAATAAATATGAATCCCTAAACTGCCACTTCCGGACCCTGCCACCACCTACATTATACCTATTAACCCCTAATCTGCTGCCCCCTATACCGCCGCCACCTACATAAAGTTATTAACCCCTATCCTGCCGATCCCGGACCCCACAGCAAATAAATAAATTGTTTAACCCCTAAACTACTGCACCCGGAGCCCTCCGCCACCTACATTACATTTATTAACCCCTATCCTGCCCCCCTACACCGCCGCCACCTACAGTACATTGATTAACCCCTAATCTACCCCCCTACACCGCCTCCAATATATTAAATGAATTAACCCCAAAACCTAAGTCTACACCTAACCCTAACACCACCCTAACTTAAATATTATTTAAATTATTCTAAAGAAATATTCCTATAATTAAATAAATTAATCCTATTTAAAACTAAATACTTACCTATAAAATAAACCCTAAGATAGCTCCAATATAATTAATAATTACATTGTGGCTATTTTAGAGTTTATTTTTATTTTACAGGCAACTTTGTATTTATTTTAACTAGGTACAATAGCTATTAAATAGTTAATAACTAGTTAATAGCTACCTAGTTAAAATAATTACAAATTTACCTGTAAAATAAATCCTAACCTAAGTTACAAACCTAACACTACACTATCAATAAATTAATTAAATAAATTAACTACAATTATATAAATTAAAATGCAATTAAATAAACTAAACTATATTACAAAAACAAACACTAAATTACAAAAAAATATTACAAGAAGTTTAATCTAATTACACCTAATCTAAGACCACTAATAAAATAAAAAAGGCCCCCAAAATAATAAAATTCCCTATCCTAAACTAAATTACAAATAGCCCTTAAAAGGGCCTTTTCGGGGCATTGCCCCAAAGTAATCAGCTCTTTTACCAGCCCTTAAAAGGGCCTTTTGTGGGGCATTGCCCCAAAGTAATCAGCTCTTTTACCTGTAAAAAAAATAAATACAATACCCCCCCAACATTACAACCCACCACCCACACACTCCTACTCTAAAACCCACTCAATCCCCCCTTAAATAAACCTAACACTACCCTCTTGAATATCTCCCTACCTTGAGCCATCTTCACCCAGCCAGGCCGAACACTTCATCCGATCCGGGCACAAGTGGTCCTCCAGCCAGGCAGAAGTCTTCATCCGATCGGGGCAGAAGAGGTCCTCCATCCAGCAGAAGTCTTCATCTAAGCGGCATCTTCTATCTTCATCCTTCCAGCGATGATTGGCTCCATCTTGAAGACCTCAGGCGTGGAGCATCCTTCCAGCACGACGGACTAACGACGAATGACGGTTCCTTTAAATGACGTCATCCAAGATGACGTCCCTCGAATTCCGATTGGCTGATAGGATTCTATCAGCCAATCGGAATTAAGGTAGGAAAAATCCGATTGGCTGATGTAATCAGCCAATCGTATTGAAGTTCAATCCGATTGGCTGATTGGATCAGCCAATAGAATGCAACGTCAATTCTATTGGCTGATCAAACGAACACTAGATGTATCAGTTGTCTGTGTGATTCGATACTTGCTCTCTATCGACCGGCAAATCTGTAAAAGCCCAAGCCTCACCTTTGTTTTCTTAATGCAGACACATCACTCAACAAAAGCAACATAGGTGTGCTTTGCAAAGTTTATAGTTACTTGATTGTTGGCATCTTCACTTGCACACTTTACATGAGGTCCGTCGGGAGAGCACAAACAATTTTTGCAGCGTTGTAGCTAAGTTCGTCAACTCATGGCTGTGACGTCAGCAGTGACTCCTCATGATGCGTTTCGCCCTTCCCACTGAAGGATAATACCGGGGCCTCATCAGATGTTTACACTAGAGGCTTAGCTTACTCCTTTATTCAGTTTATTCTTCAAAGTCACGCCTCTAATCAACGGAGTGTTTAACTGTTACTCAAAGCTTGACTGCTTTGAATTATATCATGCAATGTGTATGATGGCTGGAACTGATTGCTTAATACTTATTTCACCAATTTTAAAACTGCAGTATCTGCTATTTAAATATATACACACATTTATTTACAAAATTAATTACAGCCTAGAAAACTAAATCTAAGCAACTTCATTTGATAAATGATGCTATGACATTTAATAAAATTGTATCAACTTGCTACACTTCCTAAATTAAAGTTAGATAGGGGTCTAACTGTCGCTATAATTTTTAAACGTTGAGAGCATAAATTCATTTTCTCTCTTTTTATCTTGATATTTCTTGTTTCTATCAACATCTATATTTTAGAACATTTTAAAACATTAAATCACCATTCCTTTTGTATTGTGTTATGGACTAATGTTATATATCCTATCACAAATTCAATGCATTTTTGATTAAAGGGATAGTAAGCTTCTCTTAAGGAAACATCCAAAAATTCAAGTTCAAACTATATTTCAACTAGAATCTTATTTTACTCCTCCATACTAAACATATGCACATAAGAAGTGAATTTAATATTACTTTCATCTATGTTCTATCGTTTGTTGAAAGATCAACATTCTGATATCTATAAAAAGCTAGATAATTCTACTTTTTCATTTAAACCCACAGGACTGAGAGTATTTAATCTATAGATCCATCTTAATTCATGTTGTAAGATGATCTTATCAAGGTTGCCTCCTCGCCTATTGATTTTTAACTGTTCTATGCCCATCACCTGTAATTTTCCATGGTCCGAATTGTGACAAGATTGAAAATGTCTAGCAACGGGACTGTCTTTTTCATTGTTTTTAATGTCATCTCTGTGCTCATGTATCCTGTTCTTTAGTTTTCTTGTTGTTTTACCAACATAGAACTTTGAACACAGGCAATTTAGTAAGTAGATCACATTTTTTTGAGGTACATGATATTCTATCTCTAACATAATTGACTTTTTTACTTGTTGGTGTACAAAAACTAGTCCCGCTCTTAACATATACACAGTAAACACAATGATCACAGGGTACAGACCCTACTTGATTACGTGCTGACACTAGCCAATTTGTAGTTGACCCTCTTTTGTATTCACTGTGTACCAGTCTGTCCCTCAAATTCGGTGCTCTTTTTGCAGTCAATAATGGATATTGAGATATACATCTTGTTAGGGATGCATCACTAGATAAGATATGCCAGTGTGTATTTAGAATAGTTCGTAGTTTATTCCAATGTGAGTTATATGGTGTTACCAACCTGACATAGCTTTCAGCCTCTGAGGCCTCTTTCCTGCCATACAGGAGGTAATTTCTAGCTGTGTGTCGGGCTCCAACCCATGCTTTCTTGACTTGTCTTTTTGAGTAACCCTTAGAGATGAACCTCTCAGCTATCTCTTTAGCTTGGTTCTCAAAAGACTCTGGAGATAAGCAGCATCTCTTTAATCTCAAGAATTGTCCAACTGGGACCCCTTTTTTCTGAGATTGCAGATGATGACTCTGAGCATGTAACAAGCTATTAGTAGCTGTTTTTTTGCAGTGAACTTCAGTATGTACTTTATTGCCAACTTTAGATATATTCAAATCCAAAAAGGTAGCAACATTCTTGCTTACATTAAATGTAAGAAATAAATTTAAATAATTTGTGTTCAATATATTAACAAACTCAGTGACTGATTGTTCATCGCCATTCCATAGGACGAATATATCGTCCACAAATTGTAGCTATAAAGCTACATGTTTCTCAATCCATGCAGATAAATCATTAAAGACTATCTTATTCTCCCAATATCCTAAGTGAAGGCACGCATAAGTGGGTGCACAAGTTGCGTGGGTGCACAAGTTGTACCCATAGCAGTACCCCGAAGTTGTCTGTATAGCTTGCCATCAAAGCAAAATATATTATTTTTGAGAATAAACTCCAAAAATGTAAGTACTAAAGTGGTATTTTCACTGTTCTCAATTCCTCTTAATTCCAAAAAATATTTTGCTGCACTAAGTCCTGTTGTGTGGGGAATAGAGGAATAAAGAGATTCCACATCCATAGTTACCAATAGCATGTCTGTATCAACAACGATTTTATCCAGCTTTTTCAAAACATCCCCTGTGTCACGAACATAAGATGTCAGTGACTCAAGGAAGGGACATAAAAAATAATCAACATATTTGCTTATGCTTTAAGTGGGACCTCCAATGCCCGATATGATCGGGCGTCCAGGTTTTTTTTTAAGATTCTTGTGCACCTTTGGGATGCAGTAAAAAGAAGATAGAACATATATTTATTATAGTGGCGGCAGGATCCGGGAGCAGCGGTTTAGGGGTTCATATATTTATTATAGTTGCGGAGGGGTACGGGAGCGGCGGTTTAGGGGGTAATAACTTTATTTAGGTGCAGTGTGCTCCCGAAGCGGCGGTTTAGGAGAACTGTATAGTATAGTGTGGGTGCTTAGTGACAGGCTAGCAAGAAAGCTGCGAAGAAGCCAATGAGCAGCGATATCGATGACTGTTAGTTAATAACAGTCCGCTGCTCATCGCACCGTACTTGGTGCACGGCTTCTTGACAGCTTTTTTGATAACTTTGGCGAACGTATTCAGGTCCGCTGTGGCGATGTTAGGCGAGCTTAGGTGAGCGTATTGGGGCCGTCGAATGCAGGTAAGTAGATGGCTTGATACATAGGGGCCAATATCTCCAAAATTCATACATTTCTGAGCGCTGACACTAGTAAGCAGCTAATCCACGCCCTAGAAATTTCCCAATTGCAATAACCTTCTCACTGGCCTTCCTCTCTTCCGCCTCTTCCCCCTTCAATCCATCCTAAATGCCTCTGCTATGCTAATCCACCATTCCTGATGCTCTGTATCTGCTGCACTTCTCAGCGAGTCCCTTGACTGGCTCCCGATTCACAGCAGAATTAAATTAAAAATGCTCACCCTGACCTACAAAGCCCTTACCAACACTGCCCCCCCACCTGTCCTCACTAATTAACAAATATTCTCCAGCCCGCGTCCTAAGATCCAACAATGACCTGCTCCTTACATCTTCTACCATCACCATCTCCTATGCTAGACAGCAGGACTTCTCTTGTGCGGCACCAACCCTCTGGAACGCACTTTCTCACGCTGTCAGACTTTCCCCAAGTCTGTCTGACTTTAAACGATCCCTAAAGACCTTTCTGTTCAGGGAACCCTATCACCAAACTAATTCCACTTGCCTAATAGTTGCTCTCATCTAACTTCGCACTACCATCATTCTCACCTATGCCGTCCCCACCCTACTACCCTTCTAGATTGTAAGTTCCCACAGGAATGGGGCCCTCATTATTCTCTTGTATTTGCTTGATACATTTTGTATCATTGTTGTACTTTATCTTTGTACCCATGGACAGCACTGAGGAATTTGTTGGCGCTTTATAAATAAATAATAATAATAATAATAAACAAATAGTATTAAACCTAAGTCATTGAGAGTATTTTTTTTTTTTTAAATTTGTAAACATATTGTTCTTTTGTATATTAGAAGTACACACAATTATGTCTTCACATAGGTCTTTATTAGGTAAAATGATGTGCTAGGTTCTGATGTCTATAAATGCTAACATAGCACAATGGAAATACTATAGCATTCAGTTTTCATAAGTAAAAACAAATGATCAAGTTTGTTACAAATATTTAAAATGTAAGGTGTCCAGCATTATGTTGCTACATTCAAAAATCATATGCATTTGAACATCATCTAATATTGAATGGAAAAGACATAAAAGACCAAAATAAATGATTCAGACAGAGCAAACATTTTAGCATTAAAGTATGTTAAATTAATGTTATATAAATTGACCCTTAAACTATAAGCATACATTTGAGAAATGCAGAAAGAAGGCATTTTTTCCCAACAAAGAATCTGTCCTTCAAAAATTAAAAACATCATACACTGCAACCAAAGAAATATTTGACTGCAACATCCTTTAAAATGGCGATATCTTTTTATATGAAAGTATTTAGAGTGAACCTGCACACTCTTTAACAGATAGCAATCATATAATAATAATGAATAATGCAATAGCTTACTTAATTGATAATAAATTAACTTCATTAAATGTTAGTTTGCTCTATGAAAGTATACATAAATGTAAAAATTCACTTTTGTGAGGAAAACAAACACAAATTAGGGTGGAAAATACCAGCTGGGAATGATATTTATCATTTTAAGTTTATTTCTGTAATGAGATACTTTAACCCCTTAATGACCGCAGCACTTTTCCATTTTCTGTCCGTTTGGGACCAAGGCTATTTTTACATTTTTGCGGTGTTTGTGTTTAGCTGTAATTTTCCTCTTACTCATTTACTGTACCCACACATATTATATACCGTTTTTCTCGCCATTAAATGGGCTTTCTAAAGATACCATTATTTTTATCATATCTTATAATTTACTCTAATTTTTTTTATAAAATATGAGGAAAAAATGGAAAAAAACACACTTTTTCTAACTTTGACCCCCAAAATCTGTTACACATCTACAACCACCAAAAAAATCCCATGCTAAATAGTTTCTAAATTTTGTTCTGAGTTTAGAAATACCCAATGTTTACATGTTCTTTGCTTTTTTTGCAAGTTATAGGTCCATAAATACAAGTAGCACTTTGCTATTTCCAAACCACTTTTTTTCAAAATTAGCGCTAGTTACATTGGGACACTGATATCTTTCAGGAATCCCTGAATATCCATTGACATGTATATATTTTTTTTTAGAAGACATCCCAAAGTATTGATCTAGGCCCATTTTGGTATATTTCATGCCACCATTTCACCGCCAAATGCGATCAAATAAAAAAAATTGTTCACTTTTTCACAAATTTTTTCACAAACTTTAGGTTTCTCACTGAAATTATTTACAAACAACTTGTGCAATTATGGCATAAATGGTTGTAAATTCTTCTCTGGGATCCCCTTTGTTCAGAAATAGCAGACATATATGGCTTTGGCGTTGCTTTTTGGTAATTAGAAGGCTGCTAAATGCCACTGCGCACCACACGTGTTTTATGCCCAGCAGTGAAGGGGTTAATTAGGGAGCATGTAGGGAGCTTGTATGGTTAATTTTAGCTTTAGTGTAGTATAGTAGACAACCCCAAGTATTGATCTAGGCCCATTTTGGTATATTTCATGCCACCATTTCACCACCATATGCGATCAAATTTAAAAAAACGTTAAATTTTTCACAATTTTAGGTTTCTCACTGAAATTATTTACAAACAGCTTATGCAATTATGGCACAAATGGTTGTAAATGCTTTTCTGGGATCCCCTTTGTTCAGAAATAGCAGACATATATGACTTTGGCGTTGCTTTTTGGTAATTAGAAGGCCGCTAAATGCTGCTGCGCATCACACGTATATTATGGCTAGCAGTGAAGGGGTTAATTAGGTAGTTTGTAGGGAGCTTGCAGGGTTAATTTTAGCTTTAGTGTAGAGATCAGCCTCCCACCTGACACATTAGACCCCCTGATCCCTCCCAAACAGCTCCCTTCCCTCCCCCACCCCACAATTGTCCCCGCCATCTTAAGTACTGGCAGAAAGTCTGCCAGTACTAAAATAAAAGGTTTTTTTAATTTGTTCTTTTTTTTTATAGCATATTTACATATGCTGCTTTGTAGAATCCCCCCTTAGCCCCCAACCTCCCTGATCCACCCCCAAAACAGCTCTCTTACCCTCCCCCTCTGCATTATTGGGGGCCATCTTGGGTACTGGCAGCTGTCTGCCAGTACCCAGTTTCAAGAAAAAAACGTTTTTTTTTAAAACAAAAATAGAAATTCTGTAGTGTAGATTCACCCCCCCTAACAGACAAACCCCAACACCTTAATTGATTAATAAATAAAAAAACTTTTATTCCCTTTTTTATGCTTTTTTTTTTTACTTTTTTCTGTAGTGTAGCGGTTCCCACCCGCTCCCTCCCCGTGCACGCGCCCGCCCCCGCCCTTCCGTGCACGCGCGCGCGTCAGTGCGCGCCCCCGATCGCCCACGCCCACGATCCCGCCCCTCCTGCTCGTCGCCAAGGCCATTGATGGCCACCACCCGCCTCCCACCAGCCTCCCACCCACCAACGCGGTAAGCCAACAATCTCCGGTGCAGAGAGGGCCACAGAGTGGCTCTCTCTGCACCGGATGGCTTAAAAATGTTATTGCAGGATGCCTCGATATCGAGGCATCACTGCAATAACCGGAAAGCAGCTGGAAGCGAGCAGGATCGCTTCCAGCTGCTTTCCAGACCGAGGACGTGCAGGGTACGTTCTCAGGCATTAACTGCCTTTTTTCTGAGGACGTACCCTGCACGTCCTCAGTCATTAAGGGGTTAAAACTGGGTGACATCTGCATGGCCGAGTTTAAAGTATGCATTTTATAGCTTAATGAATGACATCTATTATACAAATAAAATTATTTTAATTTCTTTCATTGTGGCTGGAAAATGTATTACTTTATTTCATCATGTGACCTACTAGACTTAGATATATCATTAGTGAAATTGTACATTGGGGAAACAAAGTGAAAACTGAATAATTTAATATTCACCAATTTATGTCAAGATTTAGCAGGATGGTGAACCCTTGCTTAAATTAATAGTTCCATATTGTATTCACTTTAGCTTCAAGAGCAAAAGTTCCCATATAACAGACTATATATATATATATGTCTTTACACGCTTAGGGAGCAATACAAAGTCTGTTCAGAGGGTCAGAAGTTCTGTTTATTGGAATATAATTGGCTGAACCGAATGTAATTTCCTGAAGTACCAGCAAAATCACTCATCAAGGAAAAAATACAATAGAATACAGAGGAAACTAAAGCTTTATTTTTTACAATATTATTTTCTAAAACAGATTGCGCTAAGAACTAAATTAGATAAAACCTGAGTTTATTTGTACGCATTTACAGTTTCTAGGTATATGAAAGTTACTTGTAAAATAGTAAATTTGATCACAAGAAATGCATTTATGAATTATATTATTAGCCACAGCTCTGAGGATTCACTAACCCGACAAACGTTAACTTAAACAGCACTCAAGCGTTTGCATTTACTTTTAACTTGTAATAGCAGCTCAATTTAACCTGTGCTTCCACTCATAATCTGGCCCATAATAAGCAATCACCTAGATTACGAGTTTTGGGTTCGTGTTTTAACGCTGAAAAAATGGTAATTTCAGCATTAAAACAGCACCGCAGCCATTACAAGTCTTGTCTGTATAGCTGTACCGAAAGTCTTTTAGCCTGTAACGCAACGTCAGTCCCGCACATGTAAAAATTACATTTTTTTATGGGACTTCCATAGCGCTGCCATTACGAGTTTTGCGTTGAGGCTAAAAAGCTTCCATTCCAGCCTATACCGTCAAGATCCGTTTCGCAATCTAAAAGCAGTAGTTATGAGTTTTACGCTACAAAACTGTAACATAAAACTCATAACTAAACTGCTACAAAGTACATTAAACACCCATAAACTACCAATTAATCCCTAAACCGAGGCCCTCCCGCATCACGAATACTTTATTAAAGTTATTAACCCCTAATCTGCCACTCCCGACATTGCCGCCACTAATAAAATGTATTAACCCCTATTCCGACACTCCCCAACATTGCCGCCACTATACTAAAGTTATTAACCCCTATACCGCTGCTTGTTAGAACCTGCAGTCGTAGGGGGTCGAAGGCTGGCGAAAGCCTTTGATAAATCAACCCCAATTGAATTGGTTTGTACCTGCTAATCCTCCCTAGCTGATAAGGGCAACTGCCTCTGCTTTATTGATTGAGACGCACATGACTCTGTAAGTGTGACAACTGTGAAAAGGAACTGTGTAAAAAAATTTTTTTTTTAAAAAAACAGTTGAGTACAATATCCCTTTAACATTATTTGTTAATATCACTATTAGCTTATTCAGTTTTATTCTTCCATGGTGTGTGATCTGTAAGGGAATCTTTGTCCAGTAAAAGCTCATCTAGAGTAAGCATTCCTGCCTTGATTTACTGAACATGACTTTACTATGCTCATTGCTTACATACTTTTTCAATAGGCTTTGATGGTGCAAATAGCTCATTTTTTTATACAAGATTTATCTTCACCATGGTTTAAATCATTACCCTTGTGTGATGCCTGGGTGGGGTTTTGTGCTTCACTCTTTCACTGTTATTGACAAAACTGGAGGTCCACACAAAAATGCAGTATAATAATAGCAATGTTTATTGTGCACAAACTACAATAATATTAATCAGTAATCAGTTTAGCTTCGGAATATTGCAGATATGACAGGTATATTCTCCAACTAGGAGTAAAGCTATATTGGATTTAGTGCTATCAAACAATACAGATATAATATAAAACATAGAAGTCAAAGAACATTTGGGTAACAGTGA